>NC_054475.1:72780523-73036417 GCF_017639515.1 Carcharodon carcharias | reverse complement strand
GTTTCATTGTCTGTGAGCCTGTGTCTGTGGCTCTGTTTCAGTGTCTGTGATGCTGTGTCTGAGGCTCTGTTTCAGCATCTGTGATCCTGTGTCTGTGGCTCTTTTTCAGCATCTGTGAGCCTGTGTCTGTGGCTCTATTTCAGTCTCTGTATGTTTGGGCCTGTGGCTCTGTTTCAGTGTCTTTGTGCCTATGTCTTTGGATCTGTTTCTGTGTCTGTGAGTCTGTGTCTGAGGATCTGTTTCAGTGTCTGTGTCTTTGGGTCTGTTTCTGTGTCTGTGAGCCTGTGCCTGTGGCTCTGTTTCAGTGTCTGTGTGCCTATGTCTGTGGCTCTGTTTCTGTGTCTGTGAGTCTGTGTCTGAGGCTCTGTTTCAGTGTCTGTGTCTTTGGGTCTGTTTCAGTGTCTGTAAGCCTGTGCCTGTGGCTCTGTTTCGGTGTCTGTGAGTCTGTGCCTATGGCTCTGTTTCAGTGTCTGTGAGCCTGAGTCTTTCGCTCTGTTTCAGTGTCTGTGAGCCTGTGTCTGTGACTTCATGTCAGTGTCTGTATGTTTGTGCCTGTGGTTCTGTTTCAGTGCCTGTGAACCTGTGCCTGTGGCTCTGTTTCAATTTCTATGAGCGTGCGTCTGTGGCTCTGTTTCATTGTCTCTGTCTTTGTTTCTGTTTCAGTGTCTGTGAGCCTGTGCCTGTGGCTCTGTTTCGGTGTCTGTGAGTCTGTGCCTATGGCATGCTTCAATGTCTGTGAGCCTGGGTCTGTGGCTCTGTTTCAGTGTCTGTGACGCTGTGACTGTGGCTCAGTTTCATTGTCTGTGAGCCTGTGTCTGTGGCTCTGTTTCAGTGTCTGTGATGCTGTGTCTGAGGCTCTGTTTCAGCATCTGTGACCCTGTGTCTGTGGCTCTTTTTCAGCATCTGTGAGCCTGTGTCTGTGGCTCTGTTTCGGTGTCTGTGAGCCTGTGTCTGTGGCTCTATTTCAGTCTCTGTATGTTTGTGCCTGTGGCTCTGTTTCAGTGTCTGTGTGCCTATGTCTGTGGCTCTGTTTCTGTGTCTGTGACCCTGTGTCTGAGGCTCTGTTTCACTGTCTGTGCCTTTGGGTCTGTTAGTGTCTGTGAGCCTGTGCCTGTGGCTCTGTTTCAGTGTCTGTGTGCCTATGTCTGTGGCTCTGTTTCTGTGTCTGTGAGTCTGTGTCTGAGGCTCTGTTTCAGTGTCTGTGTCTTTGGGTCTGTTTCAGTGTCTGTGAGCCTGTGCCTGTGGCTCTGTTTCGGTGTCTGAGAGTCTGTGCATATGGCTCTGTTTCTGTGTCTGTGAGCCTGAGTCTTTCGCTCTGTTTCAGTGTCTGTGAGCCTGTGTCTGTGACTCTATGTCAGTGTCTGTATGTTTGTGCCTGTGGCTCTGTTTCAGTGCCTGTGACCCTGTGCCTGTGGCTCTGTTTCAATGTCTATGAGCGTGTGTCTGTGGCTCTGTTTCAGTGTCTGTGTTCCTGTGCCTGTGGCTCTGTTTCAATGTCTATGAGCGTGTGTCTGGCTCTGTTTCAGTGTCTCTGTCTTTGGGTCTGTTTCAGTGTCTTTGAGCCTGTGCCTGTGGCTCTGTTTTGGTGTCTGTGAGTGTGTGCCTATGGCTCTGTTTCAATGTCTGTGAGTCTGTGCCTATGGCTCTGTTTCAATATCTGTGAGCCTCTGTCTGTGGCTCTGTTTCAGTGTCTGTGACGCCTTGACTGTGGCTCTGTTACACTGTCTGTGAGCCTGTGTCTGTGGCTCTGTTTCAGTGTCTGTGACCCTGTGTCTGTGGCTCTGTTTCAGCATCTGTGACCCTGTGTCTTCGGCTCTTTTTCAGCATTTGTGACCCTTTGTCTGTGGCTCTGTTTCAGTGTCTGTGAGCCTGTGTCTGTGGCTCTATTTCAGTGTCTGTATGTTTGTGCCTGTGGCTCTGTTTCAGTTTCTGTGAGCCTGTGTCTGTTGCTCTGTTTCAGTGACTATGAGCCTGTGTCTGTGGCTCTGTTTCACGTTCTGTGAGCCTGTGCCTGTGGCTCTGTATCAATATCTGTGAGTCTGTCTCTGTGGCTCTGTTTTAGTTTCTTTGAGTCTGTGTCTGAGTCTCTGTTTCAGTGCCTGTGAGGTTGTGCCTGTGACACTGTTTCGGTGCCTGTGTCTGTGGCTCTGTTTCAGTGTCTGTGTCTCTGTTTCAGTGTCTGTGAGCCTGTGTCTGTGGCTCTATTTCAGCATCTGTGACCCTGTGTCTGTGGCTCTGTTTCAGTGTCTATGGCTCTGTTTCAGTCTCTGTGAGCCTGTGTCTGTGGCTCTATTTTAGCATCTGTGACCCTGGGTCTGTGGCTCGGTTTCAGTGTGTGTGAGCCTGTGTCTGTGGCTCTGTTTCATTGTCTGTGAGCCTGTGTCTGTGGCTCTGTTTCAGCATCTGTGACCCTGTGTCTGTGGCTCTGTTTCAGCATCTGTGGCCCTGTGTCTGTGGCTCTGTTTCAGTTTCTGGGAGCCTGTGCCTGTGGCTCTATTTCAGTGTCTGTATGTTTGTGCCTGAGGCTCTGTTTCAGTGTCTGTGATCCAGTGTCTGTGGCTCTGTTTCAGCATCTTTGAGCCTGTGTCTGTGGCTCTATTTCGTAGTCTGTGAGTCTGTGCCTATGGCTCTGTTTCATTGTTTGTGACTCTGTGTCTGTGGCTTTGTTTCAATTTCTATGAACGTGTGTCTGGCGCTGTTTCAGTGTCTCTGTCTTTGGGTCTGTTTCAGTGTCTGTGAGCCTGTGCCTGTGGCTCTATTTTGTTATCTGTGAGTCTGTGCCTATGGCTCTGCTTCAATGTCTGTGAGCCTGTGTCTGTGGCTCTGTTTCAGTGTCTGTGACGCTATGACTGTGGCTCTGTTTCACTGTCTGTGAGCCTGTGTCTGTGGCTCTGTTTCAGTGTCTGTGACGCTGTGTCTGAGGCTCTGTTTCAGCATCTGTGACCCTGTGTCTGTGGCTCTTTTTCAGCATTTGTTACCCTGAGTCTGTGGCTCTGTTTCAGTGGTTTGTGAGCCTGTGTCTGTGGCTCTATTTCAGTGCCTGTATATTTGTGCCTGTGGCTCTGTTTCAGTGTCTGTGACCCTGTGTCTGTGGCTCTGTTTCAGTGTCTATGAGCCTCTGTCTGTGGCTCTGTGTCAGTTTCTGTGAGCCTGTACCTGTCGCTCTGTATCAATATCTGTGAGTCTGTGTCTGTGGCTCTGCTTTAGTGTCTTTGAGTCTGTGTCTGAGGCTCTGTTTCAGTGTCTGTGAGGCTGTGCCTGTGGCTCTGTTTCGGTGTCTGTGTCTGTGGCTCTGTTTCTGTGTCTGTGAGTCTGTGTCTGTTGCACTGTTTCAGCAACTGTGACTCTGTGTCTGTGGCTCTGTTTCAGTGTTCTTGTCCCTCTGTCTGTTGGTCTGTTTCAGTGTCTGTGACCCTGTGTCTGTGGCTCTGTTTCAGTCTCTGTGAGCCCGTGTATGTGGCTCTATTTAAGCTTCTGTGTTCCTGTGTCTGTAGCTCTGTTTCAGTGTCTGTGAGCCTTTGTCTTTGGCGCTGTTCAGTGTCTGTGAGCCTGTGTCTGTGGCTCTGTTTCAGTGTCTATTACCCACTGTCTGTGGCTCTGTTTCAGGTTCTGTGAGCCTATACCTGTGGCTCAGTTTCAACATCTGTCAGTCTGTGTCTGTGGCTTTGTTGTACTGTCTTCGAGACTGTGTCTGAGGCTCTGTTTCAGTGTCTGTGATGCTGTGCCTGTGGCTCTGTTTCGGTGTCTGTGTCTGTGGCTCTGTTTCTCTCTCTGTGAGTCTGTGTCTGTGGCTCTGTTTCAGCATCTGTGGCCCTGTGTCTGTGGTTCTGTATCAGCGTCTGTGACCCTGTTTCTGTGGCTCTGTTTCAGCGTCTGTGACCATGTGTCTGTGGCTCTGTTTCAGTCTCTGTGAGCCTTTGTCTGTGGCTCTATTTAAGCATCTGTGACCCTGTGTCTGTGGCTCTGAGTCAGTGTCTGTTTGCCTGTGTCTTTGGCGCTGTTTCAGTGTCTGTGAGCCTGTGTCTGTGGCTCTGTATCAGCATCTGTGACACTGTGTCTGTGGCTCTGTTTCAGTGTCTGTGAGCCTGTGTCTGTGTCTCTATTTCATTGTCTGTATGTTTGTGGCTGTGGCTCTGTTTCAGTGTCTGTGTCCCTGTGCCTGTGGCCCTGTTTCAATGTCTATGAGCGTGTGTCTGTTGCTCTGTTTCAGTGTCTGTGATCCTGTGTCTGTGGCTCTGTTTTGCTGTCTGTGAGTCATGTGTCTGTGGATCTGTTTCAGTGTCTGTGACCCTGTGTCTTTGGCTCTGTTTCAGCATCTGTGAGCCTGTGTCTGTGGCTCTATTTCGGAGTCTGTGAGTCTGTGTATATGGCTCGGTTTCAGTGTTTGTGAATCTGTGTCTGTGGCTCTATTTCAATGTCCATGAGTATGTTTCTGTGGCTTTGTTTCATCATCTGTGACCCTGTGTCTGTGGCTCTTTTTCTGTGTCTGTGAGTCTGTGTCTGAGGCTCTGTTTCAGTGTCTGTGTCTTTGGGTCTGTTTCAGTGTCTGTGAGCCTGTGCCTGTGGCTCTGTTTCGGTGTCTGTGAGTCTGTGCCTATGGCTCTGTTTCAGTGTCTGTGAGCCTGAGTCTTTCGCTCTGTTTCAGTGTCTGTGAGCCTGTGTCTGTGACTTCATGTCAGTGTCTGTATGTTTGTGCCTGTGGTTCTGTTTCAGTACCTGTGAACCTGTGCCTGTGGCTCTGTTTCAATTTCTATGAGCGTGTGTCTGTGGCTCTGTTTCATTGTCTCTGTCTTTGGGTCTGTTTCAGTGTCTGTGAGCCTGTGCCTGTGGCTCTGTTTCGGTGTCTGTGAGTCTGTGCCTATGGCATGCTTCAATGTCTGTGAGCCTGTGTCTGTGGCTCTGTTTCAGTGTCTGTGACGCTGTGACTGTGGCTCAGTTTCATTGTCTGTGAGCCTGTGTCTGTGGCTCTGTTTCAGTGTCTGTGATGCTGTGTCTGAGGCTCTGTTTCAGCATCTGTGATCCTGTGTCTGTGGCTCTTTTTCAGCATCTGTGAGCCTGTGTCTGTGGCTCTGTTTCAGTGTCTGTGAGCCTGTGTCTGTGGCTCTATTTCAGTCTCTGTATGTTTGGGCCTGTGGCTCTGTTTCAGTGTCTGTGTGCCTATGTATGTGGCTCTGTTTCTGTGTCTGTGAGTCTGTGTCTGAGGCTCTGTTTCACTGTCTGTGCCTTTGGGTCTGTTAGTGTCTGTGAGCCTGTGCTGTGGCTCTGTTTCAGTGTCTGTGTGCCTATGTCTGTGGCTCTGTTTCTGTGTCTGTGAGTCTGTGTCTGAGGCTCTGTTTCAGTGTCTGTGTCTTTGGGTCTGTTTCAGTGTCTGTGAGCCTGTGCCTGTGGCTCTGTTTCGGTGTCTGTGAGTCTGTGCCTATGGCTCTGTTTCAGTGTCTGTGAGCCTGAGTCTTTCGCTCTGTTTCAGTGTCTGTGAGCCTGTGTCTGTGACTCCATGTCAGTGTCTGTATGTTTGTGCCTGTGGCTCTGTTTCAGTGCCTGTGACCCTGTGCCTGTGGCTCTGTTTCAATGCCTATGAGCGTGTGTCTGTGGCTCTGTTTCATTGTCTCTGTCTTTGGGTCTGTTTCAGTGTCTGTGAGCCTGTGCCTGTGGTTCTGTTTCGGTGTCTGTGAGTCTGTGCCTATGGCATGCTTCAATGTCTGTGAGCCTGGGTCAGTGGCTCTGTTTCAGTGTCTGTGACGCTGTGACTGTGGCTCAGTTTCATTGTCTGTGAGCCTGTGTCTGTGGCTCTGTTTCAGTGTCTGTGATGCTGTGTCTGAGGCTCTGTTTCAGCATCTGTGATCCTGTGTCTGTGGCTCTTTTTCAGCATCTGTGAGCCTGTGTCTGTGGCTCTGTTTCGGTGTCTGTGAGCCTGTGTCTGTGGCTCTATTTCAGTCTCTGTATGTTTGTGGCTGTGGCTCTGTTTCAGTGTCTGTGTGCCTATGTCTGTGGCTCTGTTTCTGTGTCTGTGAGTCTGTGTCTGAGGCTCTGTTTCACTGTCTGTGCCTTTGGGTCTGTTAGTGTCTGTGAGCCTGTGCCTGTGGCTCTGTTTCAGTGTCTGTGTGCCTATGTCTGTGGCTCTGTTTCTGTGTCTGTGAGTCTGTGTCTGAGGCTCTGTTTCAGTGTCTGTGTCTTTGGGGTCTGTTTCAGTGTCTGTGAGCCTGTGCCTGTGGCTCTGTTTCGGTGTCTGTGAGTCTGTGCCTATGGCTCTGTTTCAGTGTCTGTGAGCCTGAGTCTTTCGCTCTGTTTCAGTGTCTGTGAGCCTGTGTCTGTGACTCCATGTCAGTGTCTGTATGTTTGTGCCTGTGGCTCTGTTTCAGTGCCTGTGACCCTGTGCCTGTGGCTCTGTTTCAATGTCTATGAGCGTGTGTCTGTGGCTCTGTTTCATTGTCTCTGTCTTTGGGTCTGTTTCAGTGTCTGTGAGCCTGTGCCTGTGGTTCTGTTTCGGTGTCTGTGAGTCTGTGCCTATGGCATGCTTCAATGTCTGTGAGCCTGGGTCTGTGGCTCTGTTTCAGTGTCTGTGACGCTGTGACTGTGGCTCTGTTTCATTGTCTGTGAGCCTGTGTCTGTGGCTCTGTTTCAGTGTCTGTGATGCTGTGTCTGAGGCTCTGTTTCAGCATCTGTGCCCCTGTGTCTGTGGCTCTTTTTCAGCATCTGTGAGCCTGTGTCTGTGTCTCTATTTCAGTCTCTGTTTGTTTGTGCCTGTGGCGCTGTTTCAGTGTCTGTGTGCCGATGTCTGTGGCTCTGTTTAAGTGTCTATGTGCCTCTGTCTGTGGCTCTGTTTCAGGTTCTGTGAGCCTGTGCCTGTGGCGCTGTTTCAATATCTGTGAGTCTGTGTCTGTGGCTCTGTTTTAGGCTTTCTGAGTCTGTGTCTAAGGCTCTGCTTCAGTGTCTGTGAGGCTGTGACTGTGGCTCTGTTTCGGTGTCTGTGTCTGTGGCTCTGTTTCTGTGTCTTTGAGTCAGTGTTTGTTACTCTGTTTCAGCATCTGTGACCCTGTGTCTGTGGCTCTGTTTCGATGTCTGTGAGCCTGTGTCTGTGGCTCTATTTCAGTCTCTGTATGTTTGTGCCTGTGGCTCTGTTTCTGTGTCTGTGAGTCTGTGTCTGAGGCTCTGTTTCAGTGTCTGTGTCTTTGGCTCTGTTTCAGTTTCTGTGAGCCTGTGCCTGTGGCTCTGTTTCAGTGTCTGTGTGCCTATGTCTGTGGCTCTGTTTCTGTGTCTGTGAGTCTGTGTCTGAGGCTCTGTTTCAGTGTCTGTGTCTTTGGGTCTGTTTCAGTGTCTGTGAGCCTTTGCCTGTGGCTCTGTTTCGGTGTCTGTGAGTCTGTGCCTATGGCTCTGTTTCAGTGTCTGTGATGCTGTGTCTGAGGCTCTGTTTCAGCATCTGTGACCCTGTGTCTGTGGCTCTGTTTCGGTGTCTGTGAGTCTGTGCCTATGGCTCTGTTCAGTGTCTGTGAGCCTGGAGTCTTTTGCTCTGTTTCAGTGTCTGTGAGCCTGTGTCTGTGACTCCATGTCAGTGTCTGTATGTTTGTGCCTGTGGCTCTATTTCAGTGCCTGTGACCCTGTGCCTGTGGCTCTGTTTCAATGTCTATGAGCGTGTGTCTGTGGCTCTGTTTCATTGTCTCTGTCTTTGGGGTCTGTTTTAGTGTCTGTGAGCCTGTGCCTGTGGTTCTGTTTCGGTGTCTGTGAGTCTGTGCCTATGGCATGCTTCAATGTCTGTGTGCCTGGGTCTGTGGCTCTGTTTCAGTGTCTGTGACGCTGTGACTGTGGCTCAGTTTCATTGTCTGTGAGCCTGTGTCTGTGGCTCTGTTTCAGTGTCTGTGATGCTGTGTCTGTGGCTCTGTTTCAGCATCTGTGACCCTGTGTCTGTGGCTCTTTTTCAGCATCTGTGAGCCTGTGTCTGTGGCTCTGTTTTCGGTGGTCTGTGAGCCTGTGTCTGTGGCTCTATTTCAGTCTCTGTATGTTTGGGCCTGTGGCTCTGTTTCAGTGTCTGTGTGCCTATGTCTGTGGCTCTGTTTCTGTGTCTGTGAGTCTGTGTCTGAGGCTCTGTTTCACTGTCTGTGCCTTTGGGTCTGTTAGTGTCTGTGAGCCTGTGCCTGTGGCTCTGTTTCAGTGTCTGTGTGCCTATGTCTGTGGCTCTGTTTCTGTGTCTGTGAGTCTGTGTCTGAGGCTCTGTTTCAGTGTCTGTGTCTTTGGGTCTGTTTCAGTGTCTGTGAGCCTGTGCCTGTGGCTCTGTTTCGGTGTCTGTGAGTCTGTGCCTATGGCTCTGTTTCAGTGTCTGTGAGCCTGTGTCTGTGGCACTGTTTCAGTGTCTGTGAGCCTGTGTCTGTGGCTCTATTTCAGTGTCTGTATGTTTGTGCCTGTGGCTCTGTTTCAGTGTCTGTGACCCTGTGCCTGTGGCTCTGTTTCAATGTCTATGAGCGTGTGTCTGTGGCTCTGTTTCAGTGTCTCTGTCTTTGGGTCTGTTTCAGTGTCTGTGAGCCTGTGCCTGTGGTTCTGTTTCGGTGTCTGTGAGTCTGTGCCTATGGCATGCTTCAATGTCTGTGAGCCTGTGTCTGTGGCTCTATTTCGGAGTCTGTGAGTCTGTGTATATGGCTCGGTTTCAGTCTTTGTGAATCTGTGTCTGTGGCTCTATTTCAATGTCCATGAGTATGTTTCTGTGGCTTTGTTTCATCATCTGTGACCCTGTGTCTGTGGCTCTTTTTCTGTGTCTGTGAGTCTGTGTCTGAGGCTCTGTTTCAGTGTCTGTGTCTTTGGGTCTGTTTCAGTGTCTGTGAACCTGAGTCTTTCGCTCTGTTTCAGTGTCTGTGAGCCTGTGTCTGTGACTTCATGTCAGTGTCTGTATGTTTGTGCCTGTGGTTCTGTTTCAGTGCCTGTGACCCTGTGCCTGTGGCGCTGTTTCAATATCTGTGAGTCTGTGTCTGTGGCTCTGTTTTAGGCTTTCTGAGTCTGAGTCTAAGGCTCTGCTTCAGTGTCTGTGAGGCTGTGACTGTGGCTCTGTTTCGGTGTCTGTGTCTGTGGCTCTGTTTCTGTGTCTTTGAGTCAGTGTTTGTTACTCTGTTTCAGCATCTGTGACCCTGTGTCTGTGGCTCTGTTTCGATGTCTGTGAGCCTGTGTCTGTGGCTCTATTTCAGTCTCTGTATGTTTGTGCCTGTGGCTCTGTTTCTGTGTCTGTGAGTCTGTGTCTGAGGCTCTGTTTCAGTGTCTGTGTCTTTGGCTCTGTTTCAGTTTCTGTGAGCCTGTGCCTGTGGCTCTGTTTCAGTGTCTGTGTGCCTATGTCTGTGGCTCTGTTTCTGTGTCTGTGAGTCTGTGTCTGAGGCTCTGTTTCAGTGTCTGTGTCTTTGGGTCTGTTTCAGTGTCTGTGAGCCTTTGCCTGTGGCTCTGTTTCGGTGTCTGTGAGTCTGTGCCTATGGCTCTGTTTCAGTGTCTGTGATGCTGTGTCTGAGGCTCTGTTTCAGCATCTGTGACCCTGTGTCTGTGGCTCTGTTTCGGTGTCTGTGAGTCTGTGCCTATGGCTCTGTTTCAGTGTCTGTGAGCCTGAGTCTTTTGCTCTGTTTCAGTGTCTGTGAGCCTGTGTCTGTGACTCCATGTCAGTGTCTGTATGTTTGTGCCTGTGGCTCTATTTCAGTGCCTGTGACCCTGTGCCTGTGGCTCTGTTTCAATGTCTATGAGCGTGTGTCTGTGGCTCTGTTTCATTGTCTCTGTCTTTGGGTCTGTTTTAGTGTCTGTGAGCCTGTGCCTGTGGTTCTGTTTCGGTGTCTGTGAGTCTGTGCCTATGGCATGCTTCAATGTCTGTGTGCCTGGGTCTGTGGCTCTGTTTCAGTGTCTGTGACGCTGTGACTGTGGCTCAGTTTCATTGTCTGTGAGCCTGTGTCTGTGGCTCTGTTTCAGTGTCTGTGATGCTGTGTCTGAGGCTCTGTTTCAGCATCTGTGATCCTGTGTCTGTGGCTCTTTTTCAGCATCTGTGAGCCTGTGTCTGTGGCTCTGTTTCGGTGTCTGTGAGCCTGTGTCTGTGGCTCTATTTCAGTCTCTGTATGTTTGGGCCTGTGGCTCTGTTTCAGTGTCTGTGTGCCTATGTCTGTGGCTCTGTTTCTGTGTCTGTGAGTCTGTGTCTGAGGCTCTGTTTCACTGTCTGTGCCTTTGGGTCTGTTAGTGTCTGTGAGCCTGTGCCTGTGGCTCTGTTTCAGTGTCTGTGTGCCTATGTCTGTGGCTCTGTTTCTGTGTCTGTGAGTCTGTGTCTGAGGCTCTGTTTCAGTGTCTGTGTCTTTGGGTCTGTTTCAGTGTCTGTGAGCCTGTGCCTGTGGCTCTGTTTCGGTGTCTGTGAGTCTGTGCCTATGGCTCTGTTTCAGTGTCTGTGAGCCTGAGTCTTTCGCTCTGTTTCAGTGTCTGTGAGCCTGTGTCTGTGACTCCATGTCAGTGTCTGTATGTTTGTGCCTGTGGCTCTGTTTCAGTGCCTGTGACCCTGTGCCTGTGGCTCTGTTTCAATGTCTATGAGCGTGTGTCTGTGGCTCTGTTTCATTGTCTCTGTCTTTGGGTCTGTTTCAGTGTCTGTGAGCCTGTGCCTGTGGCTCTGTTTCGGTGTCTGTGAGTCTGGGCCTATGGCATGCTTCAATGTCTGTGAGCCTGTGTCTGTGGCTCTGTTTCAGTGTCTGTGACGCTGTGACTGTGGCTCTGTTTCATTGTCTGTGAGCCTGTGTCTGTGGCTCTGTTTCAGTGTCTGTGATGCTGTGTCTGAGGCTCTGTTTCAGCATCTGTGACCCTGTGTCTGTGGCTCTTTTTCAGCATCTGTGAGCCTGTGTCTGTGTCTCTATTTCAGTCTCTGTTTGTTTGTGCCTGTGGCGCTGTTTCAGTGTCTGTGTGCCGATGTCTGTGGCTCTGTTTAAGTGTCTATGTGCCTCTGTCTTTGGCTCTGTTTCAGGTTCTGTGAGCCTGTGCCTGTGGCGCTGTTTCAATATCTGTGAGTCTGTGTCTGTGGCTCTGTTTTAGGCTTTCTGAGTCTGTGTCTAAGGCTCTGCTTCAGTGTCTGTGAGGCTGTGACTGTGGCTCTGTTTCGGTGTCTGTGTCTGTGGCTCTGTTTCTGTGTCTGTGAGTCAGTGTTTGTTACTCTGTTTCAGCAACTGTGACCCTGTGTCTGTGGCTCTGTTTCAGTGTTCTTGTCCCTCTGTCTGTTGGTCTGTTTCAGTGTCTGTGACCCTGTGTCTGTGGCTCTGTTTCAGTCTCTGTGAGCCCGTGTATGTGGCTCTATTTAAGCTTCTGTGTTCCTGTGTCTGTAGCTCTGTTTCAGTGTCTGTGAGCCTTTGTCTTTGGCGCTGTTCAGTGTCTGTGAGCCTGTGTCTGTGGCTCTGTTTCAGTGTCTATTACCCACTGTCTGTGGCTCTGTTTCAGGTTCTGTGAGCCTATACCTGTGGCTCTGTTTCAATATCTGTCAGTCTGTGTCTGTGGCTTTGTTGTACTGTCTTCGAGACTGTGTCTGAGGCTCTGTTTCAGTGTCTGTGATGCTGTGCCTGTGGCTCTGTTTCGGTGTCTGTGTCTGTGGCTCTGTTTCTCTCTCTGTGAGTCTGTGTCTGTGGCTCTGTTTCAGCATCTGTGGCCCTGTGTCCGTGGTTCTGTATCAGCGTCTGTGACCCTGTTTCTGTGGCTCTGTTTCAGCGTCTGTGACCATGTGTCTGTGGCTCTGTTTCAGTCTCTGTGAGCCTTTGTCTGTGGCTCTATTTAAGCATCTGTGACCCTGTGTCTGTGGCTCTGATTCAGTGTCTGTTTGCCTGTGTCTTTGGCGCTGTTTCAGTGTCTGTGAGCCTGTGTCTGTGGCTCTGTATCAGCATCTGTGACACTGTGTCTGTGGCTCTGTTTCAGTGTCTGTGAGCCTGTGTCTGTGTCTCTATTTCATTGTCTGTATGTTTGTGGCTGTGGCTCTGTTTCAGTGTCTGTGTCCCTGTGCCTGTGGCCCTGTTTCAATGTCTATGAGCGTGTGTCTGTTGCTCTGTTTCAGTGTCTGTGATCCTGTGTCTGTGGCTCTGTTTTGCTGTCTGTGAGTCATGTGTCTGTGGATCTGTTTCAGTGTCTGTGACCCTGTGTCTTTGGCTCTGTTTCAGCATCTGTGAGCCTGTGTCTGTGGCTCTATTTCGGAGTCTGTGAGTCTGTGTATATGGCTCGGTTTCAGTGTTTGTGAATCTGTGTCTGTGGCTCTATTTCAATGTCCATGAGTCTGTTTCTGTGGCTTTGTTTCATCATCTGTGACCCTGTGTCTGTGGCTCTTTTTCTGTGTCTGTGAGTCTGTGTCTGAGGCTCTGTTTCAGTGTCTGTGTCTTTGGGTCTGTTTCAGTGTCTGTGAGCCTGTGCCTGTGGCTCTGTTTCGGTGTCTGTGAGTCTGTGCCTATGGCTCTGTTTCAGTGTCTGTGAGCCTGAGTCTTTCGCTCTGTTTCAGTGTCTGTGAGCCTGTGTCTGTGACTTCATGTCAGTGTCTGTATGTTTGTGCCTGTGGTTCTGTTTCAGTGCCTGTGAACCTGTGCCTGTGGCTCTGTTTCAATTTCTATGAGCGTGTGTCTGTGGCTCTGTTTCATTGTCTCTGTCTTTGGGTCTGTTTCAGTGTCTGTGAGCCTGTGCCTGTGGCTCTGTTTCAGTGTCTGTGACGCTGTGACTGTGGCTCAGTTTCATTGTCTGTGAGCCTGTGTCTGTGGCTCTGTTTCAGTGTCTGTGAGCCTGTGTCTGTGTCTCTATTTCATTGTCTGTATGTTTGTGGCTGTGGCTCTGTTTCAGTGTCTGTGTCCCTGTGCCTGTGGCCCTGTTTCAATGTCTATGAGCGTGTGTCTGTTGCTCTGTTTCAGTGTCTGTGATCCTGTGTCTGTGGCTCTGTTTTGCTGTCTGTGAGTCATGTGTCTGTGGATCTGTTTCAGTGTCTGTGACCCTGTGTCTTTGGCTCTGTTTCAGCATCTGTGAGCCTGTGTCTGTGGCTCTATTTCGGAGTCTGTGAGTCTGTGTATATGGCTCGGTTTCAGTGTTTGTGAATCTGTGTCTGTGGCTCTATTTCAATGTCCATGAGTCTGTTTCTGTGGCTTTGTTTCATCATCTGTGACCCTGTGTCTGTGGCTCTTTTTCTGTGTCTGTGAGTCTGTGTCTGAGGCTCTGTTTCAGTGTCTGTGTCTTTGGGTCTGTTTCAGTGTCTGTGAGCCTGTGCCTGTGGCTCTGTTTCGGTGTCTGTGAGTCTGTGCCTATGGCTCTGTTTCAGTGTCTGTGAGCCTGAGTCTTTCGCTCTGTTTCAGTGTCTGTGAGCCTGTGTCTGTGACTTCATGTCAGTATCTGTATGTTTGTGCCTGTGGTTCTGTTTCAGTGCCTGTGAACCTGTGCCTGTGGCTCTGTTTCAATTTCTATGAGCGTGTGTCTGTGGCTCTGTTTCATTGTCTCTGTCTTTGGGTCTGTTTCAGTGTCTGTGAGCCTGTGCCTGTGGCTCTGTTTCAGTGTCTGTGACGCTGTGACTGTGGCTCAGTTTCATTGTCTGTGAGCCTGTGTCTGTGGCTCTGTTTCAGTGTCTGTGATGCTGTGTCTGAGGCTCTGTTTCAGCATCTGTGATCCTGTGTCTGTGGCTCTTTTTCAGCATCTGTGAGCCTGTGTCTGTGGCTCTGTTTCGGTGTCTGTGAGCCTGTGTCTGTGGCTCTATTTCAGTCTCTGTATGTTTGGGCCTGTGGCTCTGTTTCAGTGTCTGTGTGCCTATGTCTGTGGCTCTGTTTCTGTGTCTGTGACCCTGTGTCTGTGGCTCTGTTTCATGTCTGTGTGCCTATGTCTGTGGCTCTGTTTCTGTGTCTGTGAGTCTGTTTCTGAGGATCTGTTTCTGTGTCTGTGTCTTTGGGTCTGTTACAGTGTCTGTGAGCCTGTGCCTGTGGCTCTGTTTCAGTGTCTGTGTGCCTATGTCTCTGGCTCTGTTTCTGTGTCTGTGAGTCTGTGTCTGAGGCTCTGTTTCAGTGTCTGTGTCTTTGGGTCTGTTTCAGTGTCTGTGAGCCTGTGCCTGTGGCTCTGTTTCGGTGTCTGTGAGTCTGTGCGTATGGCTCTGTTTCAGCGTCTGTGAGCCTGAGTCTTTCGCTCTGTTTCAGTGTCTGTGAGCCTGTGTCTGTGACTCCATGTCAGTGTCTGTGAGCCTGTGCCTGTGGTTCTGTTTCGGTGTCTGTGAGTCTGTGCCTATGGCATGCTTCAATGTCTGTGAGCCTGTGTCTGTGGCTCTGTTTCAGTGTCTGTGACGCTGTGACTGTGGCTCTGTTTCATTGTCTGTGAGCCTGTGTCTGTGCCTCTGTTTCAGTGTCTGAAATGCTGTGGCTGTGGCTCTGTTTCAGCATCTGTGACCCTGTGTCTGTGGCTCTTTTTCAGCATCTGTGAGCCTGTGTCTGTGGCTCTATTTCAGTCTCTGTTTGTTTGTGCCTGTGGCTCTGTTTCAGTGTCTGTGTGCCGATGTCTGTGGCTCTGTTTAAGTGTCTATGTGCCTCGGTCTGTGGCTCTGTTTCAGGTTCTGTGAGCCTGTGCCTGTGGCGCTGTTTCAATATCTGTGAGTCTGTGTCTGTGGCTCTGTTTTAGGCTTTTTGAGTCTGTGTCTAAGGCTCTGCTTCAGTGTCTGTGAGGCTGTGACTGTGGCTCTGTTTCGGTGTCTGTGTCTGTGGTTCTGTTTCTGTGTCTTTGAGTCAGTGTCTGTTACTCTGTTTCAGCATCTGTGACCCTGTGTCTGTGGCTCTGTTTCGATGTCTGTGAGCCTGTGTCTGTGGCTCTATTTCAGTCTCTGTATGTTTGTGCCTGTGGCTCTGTTTCAGTGTCTGTGTGCCGGTGTCTGTGGCTCTGTTTCTGTGTCTGTGAGTCTGTGTCTGAGGCTCTGTTTCAGTGTCTGTGTCTTTGGGTCTGTTGCAGTGTCTGTGAGCCTGTGCCTGTGGCTCTGTTTCAGTGTCTGTGTGCCTATGTCTGTGGCTCTGTTTCTGTGTCTGTGAGTCTGTGTCTGAGTCTCTGTTTCAGTGTCTGTGTCTTTGGGTCTGTTTCAGTGTCTGTGAGCCTGTGCCTGTGGCTCTGTTTCGGTGTCTGTGAGTCTCTGCCTATGGCTCTGTTTCAGTGTCTGTGATGCTGTGTCTGAGGCTCTGTTTCAGCATCTGTGACCCTGTGTCTGTGGCTCTTTTTCAGCATCTTTGAGCCTGTGTCTGTGGCTCTGTTTCGGTGTCTGTGAGCCTGTGTCTGTGGCTCTATTTCAGTCTCTGTTTGTTTGTGCCTGTGGCTCTGTTTCAGTGTCTGTGTGCTGATGTCTGTGGCTCTGTTTAAGTGTCTATGTGCCTCTGTCTGTGGCTCTGTTTCAGTGTCTGTGAGCCTGTGTCTGTGGCTCTGTATCAGCATCTGTGACACTGTGTCTGTGGCTCTGTTTCAGTGTCTGTGAGCCTTTTTCTGTGTCTCTATTTCATTGTCTGTATGTTTGTGGCTGTGGCTCTGTTTCAGTATCTGTGTCCCTGTGCCTGTGGCCCTGTTTCAATGTCTATGAGCGTGTGTCTGTTGCTCTGTTTCAGTGTCTGTGATCCTGTGTCTGTGCCTCTGTTTCAGTGTCTGTGATGCTGTGTCTGAGGCTCTGTTTCAGCATCTGTGATCCTGTGTCTGTGGCTCTTTTTCAGCATCTGTGAGCCTGTGTCTGTGGCTCTATTTCAGTCTCTGTATGTTTGGGCCTGTGGCTCTGTTTCAGTGTCTTTGTGCCTATGTCTTTGGATCTGTTTCTGTGTCTGTGAGTCTGTGTCTGAGGATCTGTTTCAGTGTCTGTGTCTTTGGGTCTGTTTCTCTGTCTGTGAGCCTGTGCCTGTGGCTCTGTTTCAGTGTCTGTGTGCCTATGTCTGTGGCTCTGTTTCTGTGTCTGTGAGTCTGTGTCTGTGGCTCTGTTTCAGTGTCTGTGTCTTTGGGTCTGTTTCAGTGTCTGTAAGCCTGTGCCTGTGGCTCTGTTTCGGTGTCTGTGAGTCTGTGCCTATGGCTCTGTTTCAGTGTCTGTGAGCCTGAGTCTTTCGCTCTGTTTCAGTGTCTGTGAGCCTGTGTCTGTGACTTCATGTCAGTGTCTGTATGTTTGTGCCTGTGGTTCTGTTTCAGTGCCTGTGAACCTGTGCCTGTGGCTCTGTTTCAATTTCTATGAGCGTGTGTCTGTGGCTCTGTTTCATTGTCTCTGTCTTTGGGTCTGTTTCAGTGTCTGTGAGCCTGTGCCTGTGGCTCTGTTTCGGTGTCTGTGAGTCTGTGCCTATGGCATGCTTCAATGTCTGTGAGCCTGTGTCTGTGGCTCTGTTTCAGTGTCTGTGACGCTGTGACTGTGGCTCGGTTTCATTGTCTCTGAACTTGTGTCTGTGCCTCTGTTTCAGTGTCTGTGATGCTGTGTCTTATGCTCTGTTTCAACATCTGTGATCCTGTGTCTGTGGCTCTTTTTCAGCATCTGTGAGCCTGTGTCTGTGGCTCTGTTTCGGTGTCTGTGAGCCTGTGTCTGTGGCTCTATTTCAGTCTCTGTATGTTTGGGCCTGTGGCTCTGTTTCAGTGTCTGTGTGCCTATGTCTGTGGCTCTGTTTCTGTGTCTGTGAGTCTGTGTCTGAGGATCTGTTTCAGTGTCTGTGTCTTTGGGTCTGTTTCAGTGTCTGTGAGCCTGTGCCTGTGGCTCTGTTTCGGTATCTGTGAGTCTGTGCCTATGGCTCTGTTTCAGTGTCTGTGAGCCTGAGTCTTTCGCTCTGTTTCAGTGTCTGTGAGCCTGTGTCTGTGACTTCATGTCAGTGTCTGTATGTTTGTGCCTGTGGTTCTGTTTCAGTGCCTGTGAACCTGTGCCTGTGGCTCTGTTTCAATTTCTATGAGCGTGTGTCTGTGGCTCTGTTTCATTGTCTCTGTCTTTGGGTCTGTTTCAGTGTCTGTGAGCCTGTGCCTGTGGCTCTGTTTCAGTGTCTGTGACGCTGTGACTGTGGCTCAGTTTCATTGTCTGTGAGCCTGTGTCTGTGGCTCTGTTTCAGTGTCTGTGATGCTGTGTCTGAGGCTCTGTTTCAGCATCTGTGATCCTGTGTCTGTGGCTCTTTTTCAGCATCTGTGAGCCTGTGTCTGTGGCTCTGTTTCGGTGTCTGTGAGCCTGTGTCTGTGGCTCTATTTCAGTCTCTGTATGTTTGGGCCTGTGGCTCTGTTTCAGTGTCTGTGTGCCTATGTCTGTGGCTCTGTTTCTGTGTCTGTGACCCTGTGTCTGTGGCTCTGTTTCATGTCTGTGTGCCTATGTCTGTGGCTCTGTTTCTGTGTCTGTGAGTCTGTTTCTGAGGATCTGTTTCTGTGTCTGTGTCTTTGGGTCTGTTACAGTGTCTGTGAGCCTGTGCCTGTGGCTCTGTTTCAGTGTCTGTGTGCCTATGTCTCTGGCTCTGTTTCTGTGTCCTGTGAGTCTGTGTCTGAGGCTCTGTTTCAGTGTCTGTGTCTTTGGGTCTGTTTCAGTGTCTGTGAGCCTGTGCCTGTGGCTCTGTTTCGGTGTCTGTGAGTCTGTGCGTATGGCTCTGTTTCAGCGTCTGTGAGCCTGAGTCTTTCGCTCTGTTTCAGTGTCTGTGAGCCTGTGTATGTGACTCCATGTCAGTGTCTGTGAGCCTGTGCCTGTGGTTCTGTTTCGGTGTCTGTGAGTCTGTGCCTATGGCATGCTTCAATGTCTGTGAGCCTGTGTCTGTGGCTCTGTTTCAGTGTCTGTGACGCTGTGACTGTGGCTCTGTTTCATTGTCTGTGAGCCTGTGTCTGTGCCTCTGTTTCAGTGTCTGAAATGCTGTGGCTGTGGCTCTGTTTCAGCATCTGTGACCCTGTGTCTGTGGCTCTTTTTCAGCATCTGTGAGCCTGTGTCTGTGGCTCTATTTCAGTCTCTGTTTGTTTGTGCCTGTGGCTCTGTTTCAGTGTCTGTGTGCCGATGTCTGTGGCTCTGTTTAAGTGTCTATGTGCCTCGGTCTGTGGCTCTGTTTCAGGTTCTGTGAGCCTGTGCCTGTGGCGCTGTTTCAATATCTGTGAGTCTGTGTCTGTGGCTCTGTTTTAGGCTTTTTGAGTCTGTGTCTAAGGCTCTGCTTCAGTGTCTGTGAGGCTGTGACTGTGGCTCTGTTTCGGTGTCTGTGTCTGTGGTTCTGTTTCTGTGTCTTTGAGTCAGTGTCTGTTACTCTGTTTCAGCATCTGTGACCCTGTGTCTGTGGCTCTGTTTCGATGTCTGTGAGCCTGTGTCTGTGGCTCTATTTCAGTCTCTGTATGTTTGTGCCTGTGGCTCTGTTTCAGTGTCTGTGTGCCGGTGTCTGTGGCTCTGTTTCTGTGTCTGTGAGTCTGTGTCTGAGGCTCTGTTTCAGTGTCTGTGTCTTTGGGTCTGTTGCAGTGTCTGTGAGCCTGTGCCTGTGGCTCTGTTTCAGTGTCTGTGTGCCTATGTCTGTGGCTCTGTTTCTGTGTCTGTGAGTCTGTGTCTGAGTCTCTGTTTCAGTGTCTGTGTCTTTGGGTCTGTTTCAGTGTCTGTGAGCCTGTGCCTGTGGCTCTGTTTCGGTGTCTGTGAGTCTCTGCCTATGGCTCTGTTTCAGTGTCTGTGATGCTGTGTCTGAGGCTCTGTTTCAGCATCTGTGACCCTGTGTCTGTGGCTCTTTTTCAGCATCTTTGAGCCTGTGTCTGTGGCTCTGTTTCGGTGTCTGTGAGCCTGTGTCTGTGGCTCTATTTCAGTCTCTGTTTGTTTGTGCCTGTGGCTCTGTTGCAGTGTCTGTGTGCTGATGTCTGTGGCTCTGTTTAAGTGTCTATGTGCCTCTGTCTGTGGCTCTGTTTCAGTGTCTGTGAGCCTGTGTCTGTGGCTCTGTATCAGCATCTGTGACACTGTGTCTGTGGCTCTGTTTCAGTGTCTGTGAGCCTTTTTCTGTGTCTCTATTTCATTGTCTGTATGTTTGTGGCTGTGGCTCTGTTTCAGTATCTGTGTCCCTGTGCCTGTGGCCCTGTTTCAATGTCTATGAGCGTGTGTCTGTTGCTCTGTTTCAGTGTCTGTGATCCTGTGTCTGTGCCTCTGTTTCAGTGTCTGTGATGCTGTGTCTGAGGCTCTGTTTCAGCATCTGTGATCCTGTGTCTGTGGCTCTTTTTCAGCATCTGTGAGCCTGTGTCTGTGGCTCTATTTCAGTCTCTGTATGTTTGGGCCTGTGGCTCTGTTTCAGTGTCTTTGTGCCTATGTCTTTGGATCTGTTTCTGTGTCTGTGAGTCTGTGTCTGAGGATCTGTTTCAGTGTCTGTGTCTTTGGGTCTGTTTCTCTGTCTGTGAGCCTGTGCCTGTGGCTCTGTTTCAGTGTCCTGTGTGCCTATGTCTGTGGCTCTGTTTCTGTGTCTGTGAGTCTGTGTCTGTGGCTCTGTTTCAGTGTCTGTGTCTTTGGGTCTGTTTCAGTGTCTGTAAGCCTGTGCCTGTGGCTCTGTTTCGGTGTCTGTGAGTCTGTGCCTATGGCTCTGTTTCAGTGTCTGTGAGCCTGAGTCATTCGCTCTGTTTCAGTGTCTGTGAGCCTGTGTCTGTGACTTCATGTCAGTGTCTGTATGTTTGTGCCTGTGGTTCTGTTTCAGTGCCTGTGAACCTGTGCCTGTGGCTCTGTTTCAATTTCTATGAGCGTTTGTCTGTGGCTCTGTTTCATTGTCTCTGTCTTTGGGTCTGTTTCAGTGTCTGTGAGCCTGTGCCTGTGGCTCTGTTTCGGTGTCTGTGAGTCTGTGCCTATGGCATGCTTCAATGTCTGTGAGCCTGTGTCTGTGGCTCTGTTTCAGTGTCTGTGACGCTGTGACTGTGGCTCGGTTTCATTGTCTCTGAACTTGTGTCTGTGCCTCTGTTTCAGTGTCTGTGATGCTGTGTCTTATGCTCTGTTTCAACATCTGTGATCCTGTGTCTGTGGCTCTTTTTCAGCATCTGTGAGCCTGTGTCTGTGGCTCTGTTTCGCTGTCTGTGAGCCTGTGTCTGTGGCTCTATTTCAGTCTCTGTATGTTTGGGCCTGTGGCTCTGTTTCAGTGTCTGTGTGCCTATGTCTGTGGCTCTGTTTCTCTGTCTGTGAGTCTGTATCTGTGGCTCTGCTTCGGTGTCTGTGTCTTTGGGTCTGTTTCAGTGTCTGTGAGCCTGTGCCTGTGGCTCTGTTTCGGTGTCTGTGAGTCTGTGCCTATGGCTCTGTTTCTGTGTCTGTGAGCCTGAGTCTTTCGTTCTGTTTCAGTGTCTGTGAGCCTGTGTCTGTGAATGTATGTCAGTGTCTGTATGTTTGTGCCTGTGGCTCTGTTTCAGTGCCTGTGACCCTGTGCCTGTGGCTCTGTTTCAATGTCTATGAGCGTGTGTCTGTGGCTCTGTTTCATTGTCTCTGTCTTTGGGTCTGTTTCAGTGTCTGTGAGCCTGTGCCTGTGGCTCTGTTTCGGTGTCTGTGAGTCTGTCCCTATGGCATGCTTCAATGACTGTGAGCCTGTGTCTGTGGCTCTGTTTCAGTGTCTGTGATGCTGTGACTGTGCCTCTGTTTCATTGTCTGTGAGCCTGTGTCTGTGCCTCTGTTTCAGTGTCTGTGACCCTGTGTCTGTGGCTCTTTTTCAGCATCTGTGAGCCTGTGTCTGTGTCTGTGGCTCTATTTCAGTCTCTGTTTGTTTGTGCCTGTGGCTCTGTTTCAGTGTCTGTGTGCCTATGTCTGTGGCTCTGTTTAAGTGTCTATGTGCCTCTGTCTGTGGCTCTGTTTCAGGTTCTGTGAGCCTGTGCCTGTGGCTCTGTTTCAATATCTGTGAGTCTGTGTCTGTGGCTCTGTTTTAGGCTTTTTGAGTCTGTGTCTGAGGCTCTGCTTCAGTGTCTGTGAGGCTGTGACTGTGGCTCTGTTTCGGTGTCTGTGTCTGTGGCTCTGTTTCTGTGTCTTTGAGTCAGTGTCTGTTACTCTGTTTCAGCATCTGTGACCCTGTGTCTGTGGCTCTGTTTCGATGTCTGTGAGCCTGTGTCTGTGGCTCTATTTCAGTCTCTGTATGTTTGTGCCTGTGGCTCTGTTTCAGTGTCTGTGTCTTTGGGTCTGTTTCAGTGTCTGTGAGCCTGTGCCTGTGGCTCTGTTTCGGTGTCTGTGAGTCTGTGCCTATGGCTCTGTTTCAGTGTCTGTGATGCTGTGTCTGAGGCTCTGTTTCAGTGTCTGTGACCCTGTGTCTGTGGCTCTTTTTCAGCATCTTTGAGCCTGTGTCTGTGGCTCTGTTTCGGTGTCTGTGAGCCTGTGTCTGTGGCTCTATTTCAGTCTCTGTTTGTTTGTGCCTGTGGCTCTGTTTCAGTGTCTGTGTGCCGATGTATGTGGCTCTGTTTAAGTGTCTATGTGCCTCTGTCTGTGGCTCTGTTTCAGTGTCTGTGTGCTGATGTCTGTGGCTCTGTTTAAGTGTCTATGTGCCTCTGTCTGTGGCTCTGTTTCAGTGTCTGTGAGCCTGTGTCTGTGGCTCTGTATCAGCATCTGTGACACTGTGTCTGTGGCTCTGTTTCAGTGTCTGTGAGCCTGTGTCTGTGTCTCTCTTTCATTGTCTGTATGTTTGTGGCTGTGGCTCTGTTTCAGTGTCTGTGTCCCTGTGCCTGTGGCCCTGTTTCAATTTCTATGAGCGTGTGTCTGTTGCTCTGTTTCAGTGTCAGTGATCCTGTGTCTGTGGCTCTGTTTTGGTGTCTGTGAGTCATGTGTCTGTGGATCTGTTTCAGTGTCTGTGACCCTGTGTCTTTGGCTCTGTTTCAGCATCTGTGAGCCTGTTTGTGGCTCTGTTTCAGCATCTGTGACCCTGTTTCTGTGGCTCCATTTCAGTATCTGTTTGTTTGTGCCTGTCGATCTGTTTAGGTGTCTATGAGCGTGCGTTTGTGGCTCTGTTTCAGTGTATATGATCCTGTGTCTGTGGCTCTTTTTTGTTGTCTGTAAGGCATGTGAATGAGGCTCTGTTTCAGTGTTTGTGACTCTGTGTCTGTGGCTCTGTTTCAATGTCTATGAGCCTGTGTCTGTGGATCTGTTTCAGTGTCTGTGACCCTGTGTCTGTGGCTCTGTTTCAGCATCTGTGAGCCTGTGTCTGTGGCTCTATTTCGGAGTCTGTGAGTCTGTGCCTATGGCTCTGTTTCAGTGTCTGTGACTCTGTCTCTGTGGCTCTGTTTCAATGTCTATGAGCCTGTTTCGGTGGCTCTGTTTCAGCATCTGTGACCCTTTGTCTGTGGCTCTGTTTCAGTGTCTGTGGCTCTGTTTCAGTGTCTGTGAGTCTGGGTCTGTGGATCTATTTCAGTGTCTGTATGTTTGTGCCTGTTGCTCTGTTTCAGCGTCTATGTCTTTGGGTCTGTTTCAGTGACTGTGAGCCTGTGCCTGTGGCTCTGTATTGGTGTCTGTGAGTCTGTGCCTATGGCTCTGTTTCAGTGTCTGTGAGCATTTGTCTTTGGCTCTGTTTTGGTGTCTGTGAGTCATGTGTCTGAGGCTCTGTTTCAGTTTTTGTGACTCTGTGTCTGTGGCTCTGTTTCAATGTCTATGAGCCTGTGTCTGTGGATCTGTTTCAGTGTCTGTGACTCTGTCTCTGTGGCTCTGTTTCAGCATCAGTGAGTGTGTGTGTGTTGCTCTGTTTCATTGTCTGTGAGTCTGGGCCTATGGCTCTGAGTCATTGTTTGTGACTCTGTGTCTGTGGCTCTGTTTCAATGTCTTTGAGCCTTTTTCTGTGGCTCTGTTTCAGCATCTGTGACCCTGTATCTGTGGCTCTGTTTCGGTGTCTGTGTCTTTGGGTCTGTTTCATTGTCTGTGAGCCTTTGCATGTGACTCTATTTCAGAGTCTGTGTGTGTGGGTCCGTGGCTCTGTTTCAGTGTCTGTGAGACTGTGCATATGGCTCTGTGTCATTGTTTGTGACTCTGTGTCTGTGGCTCTGTTTCAGTGTCAGTGACACACTGTCTGTGGCTCTGTTTCAGCATCTGTGACCCTGTGCTTTTGGCTCTGTTTCAGTATCTGTGACCCTGTGTCTGTGGCTCAGTTTCAGTGTGTGTGAGCCTGTGTCTGTGGCTCTATTTCAGTGTCTGTATGTTTGTGCCTGTGGCTCTGTTTCAGTGTTTATGTCTTTGGGTCTGTTTCAGTGACTGTGAGCCTGTGTCTGTGGCTCTGTTTCAGCATCTGTGAGTCTGTGTCTGTGGCTCTGTTTCATTGTCTGTGAGTCTGTGCCTATGGCTCTGAGTCATTGTTTGTGAGTCTTTGTCTGTGGCTCTGTTTCAATGTCTATGAGCCTTTTTCTGTGGCTCTGTTTCAGCATCTGTGACCCTGTATCTGTGGCTCTGTTTCGGTGTCTGTGAGTTTGTGTCTGCGGCTCTGTTTCAGGGTCTGTGTCTTTGGGTCTGTTTCAGTGTCTGTGAGCCTTTGCCTGTGGCTCTACTTCGGAGTCTGTGAGTGTGGGTCTGTGGCTCTGTTTCAGTGTCTGTGAGACTGTGCATATGGCTCTGTGTCATTGTTTGTGACTCTGTGTCTGTGGCTCTGTTTCAGTGTCTATGAGCCTGTTTCTGTGGCTCTGTTTCAGCATCTGTGTCCCTCTATCTCTGGCTCTGTTTTGGTGTCTGTTATTCCATATCTGAGGCTCTGTATCAGTGTCTGTGTCTTTGGGTCTGTTTCCGTGTCTGTGAGCCTGTGCCTGTGGCTCTGTTTCGGTGTCTGTGAGTCTGTGCCTATGGCTCTGTTTCAGTGTCTGTGAGCCTGTGTCTGTGGCTCTGTTTCAGTGTCTGTGGCTCTGTTTCAGTGTCTGTGACCCTGTGTCTGTGGCTCTGTTTCAGTTTCTGTGACCCTGTGTCTGTGGCTCTGTTTCAGCATCTGTGTCCCTGTGTCTGTGGCTCTGTTTCAGCATCCGTGACCCTGTGTCTGTGGCTCTGTTTCACTGACTGTGAGCCTGTGTCTGTGGCTCAAATTCAGTGTCTGTACGTTTGTGCCTGCGTCTCTGTTTCAGTGTCTTTGACCCTGTGCCTGTGGCTCTGTTTCAATGTCTATGAGACTGTGTCTGTGGCTGTTTCATTGTCTGGTTCATTGGGTCTGTTTCAGTGTCTTTGTCTTTGTCTCTGTTTCCGTGACTGTGAGCCTGTGCCTGTGGCTCTGTTAGGTGTCTGTGAGTCTGTGCCTAAGGCTCTGTTCAGTGTCTGTGAGCCTGTGTCTGTGGCTCTGTTTGAGTGTCTGTGGCTCTGTTTCAATGTCTGTTAGTCTGTGTCTTTGGCTATATTTCAGCATCTGTGAGCCTGTGTCTGTGGCTCTGTTTCAGTGTCTGTGAGCCTGTGTCTGTGGCTCTGTTTCAGCATCTGTGAGCCTGTTTGTGGCTCTGTTTCAGCATCTGTGACCCTGTTTCTGTGGCTCTGTTTCAGTGTCTGTATGTTTGTGTCTGTGGCTCTGTTTCAGTGTTTATGTCTTTGGGTCTGTTTCAGTGACTGTGAGCCTGTGTCTGTGGCTCTGTTTCAGCATCTGTGAGTCTGTGTCTGTGGCTCTGTTTCAATGTCTATGAGCCTTTTTCTGTGGCTCTGTTTCAGCATCTGTGACCCTGTATCTGTGGCTCTGTTTCGGTGTCTGTGAGTTTGTGTCTGCGGCTCTGTTTCAGTGTCTGTGTCTTTGGGTCTGTTTCATTGTCTGTGAGCCTTTGCATGTGGCTCTATTTCGGAGTCTGTGAGTGTGGGTCCGTGGCTCTGTTTCAGTGTCTGTGAGACTGTGCATATGGCTCTGTGCCATTGTTTGTGACTCTGTGTCTGTGGCTCTGTTTCAGTGTCAGTGACACACTGTCTGTGGCTCTGTTTCAGCATCTGTGACCCTGTGCTTTTGGCTCTGTTTCTGTATCTGTGACCCTGTGTCTGTGGCTCAGTTTCAGTGTGTGTGAGCCTGTGTCTGTGGCTCTATTTCAGTGTCTGTATGTTTGTGCCTGTGGCTCTGTTTCAGTGTTTATGTCTTTGGGTCTGTTTCAGTGACTGTGAGCCTGTGTCTGTGGCTCTGTTTCAGCATCTGTGAGTCTGTGTCTGTGGCTCTGTTTCATTGTCTGTGAGTCTGTGCCTATGGCTCTGAGTCATTGTTTGTGAGTCTGTGTCTGTGGCTCTGTTTCAATGTCTATGAGTCTTTTTCTGTGGCTCTGTTTCAGCATCTGTGACCCTGTATCTGTGGCTCTGTTTCGGTGTCTGTGAGTTTGTGTCTGCGGCTCTGTTTCAGTGTCTGTGTCTTTGGGTCTGTTTCAGTGTCTGTGAGCCTTTGCCTGTGGCTCTACTTCGGAGTCTGTGAGTGTGGGTCTGTGGCTCTGTTTCAGTGTCTATGAGCCTGTTTCTGTGACTCTGTGTCAGCATCTGTGTCCCTCTATCTCTGGCTCTGTTTTGGTGTCTGTTATTCTATATCTGAGGCTCTGTATCAGTGTCTGTGTCTTTGTGACTGTTTCCGTGTCTGTGAGCCTGTGCCTGTGGCTCTGTTTCTGTGGCTGTGAGTCTGTGCCTATGGCTCTGTTTCAGTGTCTGTGACCCTGTGTCTGTGGCTCTGTTTCAGTGTCTGTGGCTCTGTTTCAGTGTCTGTGACCCTGTGTCTGTGGCTCTGTTTCAATTTCTGTGACCCTGTGTCTGTGGCTCTGTTTCAGCATCTGTGTCCCTGTGTCTGTGGCTCTGTTTCAGCAACTGTGACCCTGTGTCTGTGGCTCTGTTTCACTGACTGTGAGCCTGTGTCTGTGGCTCAAATTCAGTGTCTGTACGTTTGTGCCTGCGTCTCTGTTTCAGTGTCTTTGACCCTGTGCCTGTGGCTCTGTTTCAATGTCTATGAGACTGTGTCTGTGGCTGTTTCATTGTCTGGTTCTTTGGGTCTGTTTCAGTGTCTTTGAGCCTGTGCCTGTGGCTCTGTTAGGTGTCTGTGAGTCTGTGCCTAAGGCTCTGTTCAGTGTCTGTGAGCCTGTGTCTGTGGCTCTGTTTGAGTGTCTGTGGCTCTGTTTCAATGTCTGTGAGTCTGTGTCTTTGGCTATATTTCAGCATCTGTGACCCTGTTTCTGTGGCTCTTTTTCAGTGTCTGTGAGCCTGTGTCTGTGGCTCTGTTTCAGCATCTGTGAGCCTGTTTGTGGCTCTGTTTCAGCATCTGTGACCCTGTTTCTGTGGCTCCATTTCAGTATCTGTTTGTTTGTGCCTGTCGATCTGTTTAGGTGTCTATGAGCGTGCGTTTGTGGCTCTGTTTCAGTGTCTATGATCCTGTGTCTGTGGCTCTTTTTTGTTGTCTGTAAGGCATGTGAATGAGGCTCTGTTTCAGTGTTTGTGACTCTGTGTCTGTGGCTCTGTTTCAATGTCTATGAGCCTGTGTCTGTGGATCTGTTTCAGTGTCTGTGACCCTGTGTCTGTGGCTCTGTTTCAGCATCTGTGAGCCTGTGTCTGTGGCTCTATTTCGGAGTCTGTGAGTCTGTGCCTATGGCTCTGTTTCAGTGTCTGTGACTCTGTCTCTGTGTCTCTGTTTCAATGTCTATGAGCCTGTTTCGGTGGCTCTGTTTCAGCATCTGTGACCCTTTGTCTGTGGCTCTGCTTCGGTGTCTGTGAGTCTGTGTCTGTGGCTCTGTTTCGGTGTCTGTGAGCCTGGGTGTGTGGCTCTGTTTCAGTGTCTGTGAGCCTGTGCCTGTGGCTCTGTTTTAGCATCTGTGACCCTGTGTCTGTGGCTCTGTTTCAGTGTATGTGAGCCTGTGTCTGTGGCTCTACTTCATTGTTTGAATGGTTGTGACTGTGGCTCTGTTTCAGTGTCTGTGACCCTGTGTCTGTGGCTCTGTTTCAGCCTCTGTGAGTCTGTGTGTGTGGCTCTGTTTCAGCCTCTGTGAGTCTGTGTGTGTGGCTCTGTTTCTTTGTCTGTGAGTCTTTGCCCATGGCTTTGTGTCATTGTTTTTGACACTGTGTCTGTGGCTCTGTTTCAATGTCTATGAGCCTTTTTCTGTGGCTCTGTTTCAGGATCTGTGACCCTCTATCTGTGGCTCTGTTTCAGTGTCTGTGCGTTTTTGTCTGGGGCTCTGTTTCAGTGTCTGTGTCTTTGTGTCTGTTTCAATGTCTATGAGCCTGTGCATGTGGCTCTGTTTCGGTGTCTGTGAGTCTGTGCCTATGGCTCTGTTTCATTGTCTGTGAGCCTTTGTCTGTGCCTCTGTTTCAGTGTCTGTGGCTCTGTTTCAGTGTCTGTGAGCCTGTGTCTGTGGCCCTGTTTCAGTGTCTGTGACCCTGTGTCTGTGGATCTGTTTCAGCCTCTGTGACCCTCTGTCTGTGGCTCTGTTTCGGTGTCTGTGAGTCTGTGCCTATGGCTCTGTGTCATTGTTTGTGACAATGTGTCTGTGGCTCTGTTTCAATGACTATGAGCCTTTTTCTGTGACTCTGTTTCAGGATCTGTGACCCTGTATCTGTGGCTCTGTTTCGGTATCTGTGCGTTTGTGTCTGGGGCTCTGTTTCAGTGTCTGTGACTTTGGGTCTGTTTCAGTGTCTGTGAGCCTGTTCCTGTGGCTCTGTTTCGGTGTCTGTGAGTCTGTGCCTATGGCTCTGTTGCATTGTCTGTGAGCGTGTGTCTGTGGCTCTGTTTCAGTGTCTGTGGCTCTGTTTCAGTGTCTGTGAGCCTGTGTCTGTGGCTCTGTTTCAGTGTCTGTGACCCTGTGTCTGTGGCTCTGTTTCAGCATCTGTGTCCCTGTGTCTGTGGCTCTGTTTCAGCATCTGTGACCCTGTGTCTGTGGCTCTGTTTCAGTGTCAGTGAGCCTGTGTCTGTGGCTCTATTTCAGTGTCTTATGTTTGTGCCTGTGGCTCTGTTTCAGTTTCTGTGACCCTGTGCCAGTGGCTCTTTTTCAGTGTCTATGAGCCTGTGTCTGTGGCTTTGTTTTGTTGTCTGTGAGTCATGGGTCTGTGGCTCTGTTTCAGTGTTTGTGACACTGTGTCTGTGGCTCTGTTTCAATTTTTATGAGTCTGTGTCTGTGGATCTGTTTCAGCATCTGTGAGCCTGTGTCTGTGGCTGTTTCATAGTCTTTGTCTTTTGGTCTGTTTCAGTGTCTGTGACCAAGTGCCTGTGGCTCTATTTCGGTGTCTGTGTGTCTGTGCCTATGGCTCTGTTCAGTGTCTTTGAGCCTATGTCTGTGGCTCTGTTTCAGTGTCTGTGGCTCTGTTTCAGTGTCTGTGAGCCTGTGTCTGTGGCTCTGTTTCAGTGTCTGTGGCTCTGTTTCACTGTCTGTGAGCCTGTGTCTGTGGCTCTATTTCAGCTTCTGTGACCCTGTTTCTGTGACTCTGATTCAGTGTCTGTGAGCTTGTGTCTGTGGCTTTGTTTCAGTGTCTGTGATGCTGTGTCTGTGGCTCTGTTTCAGCATCTGTGACCCTGTGCCTGTGGCTCTGTTTCAGCATCTGTGAACCTGTGTCTGTGGCTCTGTTTCAGTGTCTGTAACCCTGTGTATGTGGCTCTGTTTAAGCATCTGTGCCCCTGTGTCTGTGGCTCTGTTTCAGCATCTGTGACCCTGTGTCTGTGGCTCTGTTTCAGTTTCTGTGAGCCTGTGTCTGTGGATCTGTTTCAGTGTCTGTGACCCTGTGTCTGTGGCTCTGTTTCAGCATCTGTGAGCCTCTCTCTGTGGCTCTATTTCGGAGTCTGTGAGTCTGTGCCTATGTCTTTGTTTCAGTGTCTGTGACTCTGTGTCTGTGTCTCTGTTTCAATTTCTATGAGCCTGTTTCGGTGGCTCTGTTTCAGCATCTGTGACCCTTTGTCTGTGGCTCTGCTTCGGTGTCTGTGAGTCTGTGTCTGTGGCTCTGTTTCGGTGTCTGTGAGCCTGGGTGTGTGGCTCTGTTTCAGTGTCCGTGGCTCTGTGTCAGGCTCTGTGACCCTGTGCCTGTGGCTCTGTTTCAGCATCTGTGACCCTGTGTCTGTGGCTCTGTTTCAGTGTCTGTGAGCCTGTGTCTGTGGCTCTATTTCAGTGTTTGAATGGGTGTGCCTGTGGCTCTGTTTCAGTGTCTGTGTCTTTGGGTCTGTTTCAGTGACTGTGAGCCTGTTCCCGACACTCTGTTTCGGTGTCTGTGAGTCTGTGCCTACGGCTCTGTGTCATTGTTTGTGACAGTGTGTCTGTGGCTCTGTTTCAATGTCTATGAGCCTTTTTCTGTTGCTCTGTTTCAGGATCTGTGACCCTGTGTCTGTGGCTCTGTTTCGGTGTCTGTGCGTTTTTGTCTGGGGCTCTGTTTCAGTGTCTGTGTCTTTGGGTCTGTTTCAGTGTCTGTGAGCCTGTGCCTGTGGCTCTGTTTCGGTGTCTGTGAGTCTGTGCCTATGGCTCTGTTTCATTGTCTGTGAGCCTGTGTCTGTGCCTCTGTTTCAGTGTCTGTGGCTCTGTTTCAGTGTCTGTGTCCCTGTGTCTGTGGCTCTGTTTCAGCATCTGTGACACTGTGTCTGTGGCTCTGTTTCAGTGTCGGTGAGCCTGTGTCTGTGGCTCTATTTCAGTGTCTGTAAGTTTGTGCCTGTGGCTCTGTTTCAATGTCTGTGTCTTTGGTTCTGTTTCAGTGACTGTGAGCCTGTGCCTGTCGCTCTGTTTCGGTGTGTGTGAGCCTGTGTCTGTGGCTCTGCTCAGCGTCTGTGGAACTGTTTCAGTGTCTGTGAACCAGTTTCTGTTGCTCTATTTCAGCATCTATGCTGCTGTGTCTGTGGCCCTGTTTCAGTGTCTGTGACCTTGTGTCTGTGGATCTGTTTCAGCATCTGTGACCCTCTGTCTGTGGCTCTGTTTCAATGTCTTTGAGCCTGTGTCTGTGGATCTGTTTCAGTGTCTGTGACACTGTGTCTGTGGCTCTGTTTCAGCATCTGTGGGTCTGTGTGTGTGGCTCTGTTTCGGTGTCTGTGAGTCTGTGCCTATGGCTCTATGTCATTGTTTGTGACACTGTGTCTGTGGCTCTGTTTCAGTGTCTGTGTCTTTGGGTCTGTTTCAGTGACTGTGAGCCTGTTCCCGACGCTCTGTTTCGGTGTCTGTGAGTCTGTGCCTACGGCACTGTGTCATTGTTTGTGACAGTGTGTCTGTGGCTCTGTTTCAATGTCTATGAGCCTTTTTCTGTGGCTCTGTTTCAGGATCTGTGACCCTGTGTCTGTGGCTCTGTTTCGGTGTTTGTGCGTTTTTGTCTGGGGCTCTGTTTCAGTGTCTGTGTCTTTGGGTCTGTTTCAGTGTCTGTGAGCCTGTGCCTGTGGCTCTGTTTCGGTGTCTGTGAGTCTGTGCCTATGGCTCTGTTTCATTGTCTGTGAGCATGTGTCTGTGCCTCTGTTTCAGTGTCTGTGGCTCTGTTTCAGTGTCTGTGTCCCTGTGTCTGTGGCTCTGTTTCAGCATCTGTGACACTGTGTCTGTGGCTCTGTTTCAGTGTCGGTGAGCCTGTGTCTGTGGCTCTATTTCAGTGTCTGTAAGTTTGTGCCTGTGGCTCTGTTTCAATGTCTGTGTCTTTGGTTCTGTTTCAGTGACTGTGAGTCTGTGCCTGTCGCTCTGTTTCGGTGTGTGTGAGCCTGTGTCTGTGGCTCTGCTCAGCGTCTGTGGAACTGTTTCAGTGTCTGTGAACCAGTTTCTGTTACTCTATTTCAGCATCTATGCTGCTGTGTCTGTGGCTCTGTTTCAGTGTCTGTGAGCCTGTGTCTGTGGCCCTGTTTCAGTGTCTGTGACCTTGTGTCTGTGGATCTGTTTCAGCATCTGTGACCCTCTGTCTGTGGCTCTGTTTCAATGACTTTGAGCCTGTGTCTGTGGATCTGTTTCAGTGTCTGTGACACTGTGTCTGTGGCTCTGTTTCAGCATCTGTGGGTCTGTGTGTGTGGCTCTGTTTCGGTGTCTGTGAGTCTGTGCCTATGGCTCTATGTCATTGTTTGTGACACTGTGTCTGTGGCTCTGTTTCAATGACTATGAGCCTTTTTCTGTGGCTCTGTTTCAGGATCTGTGACCCTGTATCTGTGGCTCTGTTTCGGTGTCTGGGCATTTGTGTCTGGGGCTCTGTTTCAGTGTCTGTGACTTTGGTTTTGTTTCAGTGTCTGTGAGCCTGTGCCTGTGGCTCTGTTTCGTTGTATGTGAATCTCTGCCTATGGCTCTGTTTCATTGTCTGTGAGCCTGTGTCTGTGGATCTGTTTCAGTGTCTGTGGCTCTGTTTCAGTGTCTGTGAGCCTGTGTCTGTGGCTCTGTTTCAGTGTCTGTTACCCTGTGTCTGTGGCTCTGTTTAAGCATCTGTGTCCCTGTGTCTGTGGCTCTGTTTCAGCATCTGTGACCCTGTGTCTGTGGCTCTGTTTCAGTGTCGGTGAGCCTGTGTCTGTGGCTCTGTTTCAGTTTCCGTCAGCTTGTGTCTGTGGCTCTGTTTCAGTGTCTGTGACACTCTGTCTATTGCTCTGTTTCAGTGTCTGTGAGCCTGTGTCTGTGGCTCTATTTCAGTGTCTGTATGTTTGTGCCTGTTGCTCTGTTTCAGCGTCAATGTCTTTGGGTCTGTTTCAGTGACTGTGAGCCTGTGCCTGTGGCTCTGTTTTGGTGTCTGTGAGTCATGTGTCTGAGGCTCTGTTTCAGTTATTGTGACTCTGTGTCTGTGACTCTGTTTCAATGTCTATGAGCCTGTGTCTGTGGATCTGTTTCAGTGTCTGTGACCCTGTGTCTGTGGCTCTGTTTCAGCATCTGTGAGTCTGTGTGTGTGGCTCTGTTTCGTTGTCTGTGAGTCTGTGCCTATGGCTCTGAGTCATTGTATGTGAGCCTTTGTCTGTGGCTCTGTTTCAGTGTCTGTGGCTCTTTTTCAGTGTCTGTGGCTCTGTTTCAGTGTCTGTGAGCCTGTGTCTGTGGCTCTGTTTCAGTGTCTGTTACCCTGTGTCTGTGGCTCTGTTTAAGCATCTGTGTCCCTGTGTCTGTGGCTCTGTTTCAGCAACTGTGACCCTGTGTCTGTGGCTCTGTTTCAGTGTCGGTGAGCCTGTGTCTGTGGCTCTATTTCAGTGTCTGTATGTTTGTTCCTGTGGCTCTGTTTCAGTGTCTGTGTCTTTGGGTCTGTTTCAGTGACTGTGAGCCTGTGCCTGTCGCTCTGTTTCGGTGTGTGTGAGCCTGTGTCTGTGGCTCTGTTCAGCGTCTGTGGAACTGTTTCAGTGTCTGTGAACCAGTTTCTGTTGCTCTATTTCAGCATCTATGCTCCTGTGTCTGTGGCTCTGTTTCAGTGTCTGTGAGCCTGTGTCTGTGGCCCTGTTTCAGTGTCTGTGACCCTGTGTCTGTGGATCTGTTTCAGCATCTGTGACCCTCTGTCTGTGGCTCTGTTTCAGTGTCTGTGAGCCTTTGTGTGTGGCTCTGTTTTGGTGTCTGTGAGTCATGTGTCTGAGGCTCTGTTTCAGTTTTTGTGACTCTGTGTCTGTTGCTCTGTTTCAATGTCTATGAGCCTGTGTCTGTTGATCTGTTTCAGTTTCTGTGACCCTGTGTCTGTGGCTCTGTTTCAGCATCTGTGAGTCTGTGTCTGTGGCTCTGTTTCGTTGTCTGTGAGTCTGTGCCTGTGGCTCTGTTTCAGTTTCTGTGACCCTGTGCCAGTGGCTCTATTTCAGTGTCTATGAGCCTGTGTCTGTGGCTCTGTTTTGTTGTCTGTGAGTCACGTGTCTGAGGCTCTGTTTCAGTGTTTGTGACACTGTGTCTGTGGCTCTGTTTCAGCATCTGTGAGCCTGTGTCTGTGGCTGTTTCATAGTCTTTGTCTTTTGGTCTGATTCCGTGTCTGTGACCAAGTGCCTGTGGCTCTATTTCGATGTCTGTGTGTCTGTGCCTATGGCTCTGTTCAGTGTCTGTGAGCCTATGTCTGTGGCTCTGTTTCAGTGTCTGTGGCTCTGTTTCAGTGTCTGTGAGTCTGTGCCTATGGCTCTGTTTCACTGTCTGTGAGCCTGTGTCTGTGGCTCTGTTTCAATGTCTGTGACCCTGTGTCTGTGGCTCTGTTTCAGAATCAGTGACCTTGTGCCCTTGGCACTGTTTCAGCATCTGTGACCCTGTGTCTGTGGCTCTGTTTCAGTGTCTGTGAGCTTGTGTCTGTGGCTCTGTTTCAGTGTCTGTGACCCTGTGTCTGTGGCTCTGTTTCAGCATCTGCCACCCTGTGTCTGTGGCTCTGTTTCAGTGTTTGTGACACTGTGTCTGTGGCTCTATTTCAGTGTCTGTATGTTTGTGCCTGTGTCTCTGTTTCAGTTTCTGTGTCTTTGGGTCTGATTTAGTGACTGTGAGCGTGTGCCTGTGGCTCTGTTTCGGTGTCTGTGAGTCTGTGTCTGTGGATCTATTTCAGTGTCTGTGGCTCTGTTTCAGTGTCTGTGAGCCTGTGTCAGTGGCTCTGTTTCAGTGTCTTTATGTTTGTGCCTGTTGCTCTGTATCAGTATCGGTGACCCTGTGCCTGTGGCTCTGTTTCAATGTCTATGAGCCTGTGTCTGTGGCTCTGTTTCAGTGTATGTGAGCCTGTGTCTGTGGCTCTACTTCAGTGTTTGAATGGTTGTGCCTGTGGCTCTGTTTCAGTGTCTGTGTCTTTGGGTCTGTTTCAGTGACTGTGAGCCTGTGCCTGTCGCTCTGTTTCGGTGTCTGTGACCCTGTGTCTGTGGCTCTGTTTCAGCATTCTGTGAGTCTGTGTGTGTGGCTCTGTTTCTGTGTCTGTGAGTCTTTGCCTATGGCTCTGTGTCATTGTTTTTGACACTGTGTCTGTGGCTCTGTTTCAATGTCTAGAGCCTTTTTCTGTGGCTCTGTTTCAGCATCTGTGACCCTGTATCTGTGGCTCTGTTTCGGTGTCTGTGCGTTTGTGTCTGTGGCTCTGTTTCAGTGTCTGTGTCTTTGGGTCTGTTTCAATGTCTGTGAGCCTGTGCCTGTGGCTCTGTTTCGTTGTCTGTGCCTATGGCTCTGTTTCATTGTCTGTGAGCCTGTGTCTGTGGCTCTGTTTCAGTGTCTGTGGCTCTGTTTCAGTGTCTGTGAGCCTGTGTCTGTGCCTCTGTTTCAGTGTCTGTTACCCTGTGTCTGTGGCTCTGTTTAAGCATCTGTGTCCCTGTGTCTGTGGCTCTGTTTCAGCATCTGTGACCCTGTGTCTGTGGCTCTGTTTCAGTGTCAGTGAGCCTGTGTCTGTGGCTCTATTTCAGTGTCTGTATGTTTGTGCCTGTGGCTCTGTTTCAGTGTCTGTGTCTTTGGGTCTGTTTCAGTGACTGTGAGCCTGTGCCTGTCGCTCTGTTTCGGTGTGTGTGAGCCTGTGTCTGTGGCTCTGCTCAGCGTCTGTGGAACTGTTTCAGTGTCTGTGAACCAGTTTCTGTTGCTCTATATCAGCATCTATGCTCCTGTGTCTGTGGCTCTGTTTCAGTGTCTGTGAGCCTGTGTCTGTGGCCCTGTTTCAGTGTCTGTGACCCTGTGTCTGTGGATCTGTTTCAGCATCTGTGACCCTCTGTCTGTGGCTCTGTTTCAGTGTCTGTGAGCCTGTGTCTGTGGCTCTGTTTTGGTTTCTGTGAGTCATGTGTCTGAGGCTCTGTTTTAGTGTTTGTCACTCTGTGTCTGTGGCTCTGTTTCAATGTCTTTGAGCCTGTGTCTGTGGATCTGTTTCAGTGTCTGTGACCCTGTGTCTGTGGCTCTGTTTCAGCATCTGTGGGTCTGTGAATGTGGCTCTGTTTCGGTTTCTGTGAGTCTGTGCCTATGGCTCTGTGTCATTGTTTGTGACACTGTGTCTGTGGTTCTGTTTCAATGACTATGAGCCTTTTTCTGTGGCTCTGTTTCAGGATCTGTGACCCTGTATCTGTGGCTCTGTTTCGGTGTCTGTGAGCGTGTGTCTGTGGCTCTGTTTCAGTGTCTGTGGCTCTGTTTCAGTGTCTGTGAGCCTGTGTCTGTGGCTCTGTTTCAGCATCTGTGAGCCTGTGTCTATGGCTCTATTTCGGAGTCTGTGCATCTGTGCCTATGGCTCTGTTTCAGTGTTTGTGAATCTGTGTCTGTGGCTGTGTTTCAGTGTCAGTGAGCCTGTGTCTGTGGCTCCGTTTCACTATCTGTTTGTTTGTGCCTGTGGCTCTGTTTCAGTTTCTGTGACCCTGTGCCAGTGGCTCTGTTTCCGTGTCTATGAGCCTGTGTCTGTGGCTCTGTTTTGTTGTCTGTGAGTCATGTGTCTGAGGCTCTGTTTCAGTGTTTGTGACACTGTGTCTGTGGCTCTGTTTCAATTTCTATGAGTCTGTGTCTGTGGCTCTGTTTCAGCATCTGTGAGCCTGTGTCTGTGGCTGTTTCATAGTCTTTGTCTTTTGGTCTGTTTCCGTGTCTGTGACCAAGTGCCTGTGGCTCTATTTCAGTGTCTGTGTGTCTGTGCCTATGGCTCTGTTCAGTGTCTGTGAGCCTATGTCTGTGGCTCTGTTTCAGTGTCTGTGGCTCTGTTTCAGTGTCTGTGAGTCTGTGTCTGTGGCTCTGTTTCAGTGTCTGTGGCTCTGTTTCAGTGTCTGTGAGCCTGTGTCTGTGGCTCTATTTCAGCATCTGTGATCCTGTTTCTGTGGCTCTGATTCAGTGTCTGTGAGCTTGTGTCTGTGGCTTTGTTTCAGTGTCTGTGAGCTTGTGTCTGTGGCTCCTTTTCAGCCTCTGTGCCCCTGTGTCTGTGGCTCTGTTTCAGCATCTGTGACCCTGTGTCTGTGGCTCTGTTTCAGTGTCTGTGGCTCTGTTTCTGTGTCTGTGAGCCTGTGTCTGTGGATCTAATTCAGTGTCTGTGAGGCTGTGTCTGTGGCTCTGTTTTGGTCTCTGTGAGTCATGTGTCTGAGACTCTGTTTCCGTGTTTGTGACTCTGTGTCTGTGGCTCTGTTTCAATGTCTATGAGCATGTGTCTGTGGATCTGTTTCAGTGTCTGTGACCCTGTGTCTGTGGCTGTGTTTCAGCATCTGTGAGCCTGTGTCTATGGCTCTATTTCGGAGTCTGTGCATCTGTGCCTATGGCTCTGGTTCAGTGTTTGTGAGTCTGTGTCTGTGGCTCTGTTTCAATGTCTATGAGCCTGTTTCTGTGGCTCTATTTCAGCTTCTGTGACCCTGTGTCTGTGCCTCTGTTTCGTTGTCTGTGAGTCTGTGTCTGAGGCTCTGATTCAGTGTCTGTGTCTTCGGGTCTGTTTCAGTGTCTGTGAGCCTTTCCCTGTGGCTCTGTTTCGGTGTCTGTGAGTCTGTGCCTATGGCTCTGCTTCAGTGTCAGCCTGTGTCTGTGCCTCTGTTTCAGTGTCTGTGGCTCTTTTTCAGTGTCTGTGAGCTTGTGTCTGTGGCTCTGTTTCAGTGTCTGTGACCCTGTGTCTGTGGCTCTGTTTCAATGTCTATGAGCCTGTGTCTGTGTCTGTGTTTCAGTGTCTGTGACCCTTGTCTGTCGCTCTGTTTCAGTGTCTGTGAGCCTGTGTCTGTGGCTCTAATTCCGTGTCTGTATGTTTGTGCCTGTGGCTCTGTTTCAGTGTCTGTGACCCTATGCCTGTGGCTCTGTTTCAATGTCTATGAGCCTGTGTCTGTGGCTCTGTTTCAGTGTCTTTGAGCCTGTGACTGTGGCTCTGATTCGGTGTCTGTGAGTCTGTGCCTATGGCTCTGCTTCAGTGTCTGTGAGCCTGTGTCTGTGCCTCTGTTTCAGTGTCTGTGGCTCTTTATCATTGTCTGTGAGCTTGTGTCTGTGGCTCTGTTTCAGTGTCTGTGACCCTGTGTCTGGATCTCTTTTTCTGTGTCTGTGAGTGTGTGTCTGAGGCTCTGTTTCAGTGTCTGTGTCTTTGGGTCTGTTTCAGTGTCTGTGAGCCTCTGCCTGTGGCTGTGATTCGGTGTCTGTGAGTCTGTGCCTATGGCTCTGTTTCAGTGTCTGTGAGCCTGTGTCTGTGGCTCTATTTCAGTATCTGTGACCCTATGTCTCTGGCACTGTTTCAGTGTCTGTGAGCCTTTTTCTGTGGCTCTGTTTCAGCACCTGTGACCCTGTGTCTGTGGTTATGTTTTAGTGTCTGTGAGCATGTGTCTGTGGCTCTGTTTCAGTGTCTGTGAGGCTGTGTCTGTGGCTCTGTTTTGGTCTCTGTGAGTCATGTGTCTGAGACTCTGTTTCCGTGTTTGTGACTCTGTGTCTGTGGCTCTGTTTCAATGTCTATGAGCATGTGTCTGTGGATCTGTTTCAGCATCTGTGAGCCTGTGTCTATGGCTCTATTTCGGAGTCTGTGCATCTGTGCCTATGGCTCTGTTTCAGTGTTTGTGAATCTGTGTCTGTGGCTCTGTTTCAATGTCTATGAGCCTGTTTCTGTGCCTCTATTTCAGCATCTGTGACCCTGTGTCTGTGCCTCTGTTTCGTTGTCTGTGAGTCTGTGTCTGAGGTTCTGATTCAGTGTCTGTGTCTTTGGGTCTGTTTCAGTGTCTGTGAGCCTTTCCCTGTGGCTCTGTTTCGGTGTCTGTGAGTCTGTGCCTATGGCTCTGCTTCAGTGTCTGTGAGCCTGTGTCTGTGCCTCTATTTCAGTGTCTGTGGCTCTTTTTCAGTGTCTGTGAGCTTGTGTCTGTGGCTCTGTTTCAGTGTCTGTGACCCTGTGTCTGTGGCTCTGTTTCAATGTCTATGAGCCTGTGTCTGTGGCTCTGTTTCAGTGTCTGTGAGCCTGTGTCTGTGGCTCTATTTCAGTATCTGTGACCCTATGTCTGTGGCACTGTTTCAGTGTCTGTGAGCCTTTTTCTGTGGCTCTGTTTCAGCACCTGTGACCCTGTGTCTGTGGTTATGTTTTAGTGTCTGTGAGCGTGTGTCTGTGGCTCTGTTTCGGAGTCTGTGCATCTGTGCCTATGGCTCTGTTTCAGTGTTTGTGAATCTGTGTCTGTGGCTCTGTTTCAATGTCTATGAGCCTGTTTCTGTGCCTCTATTTCATCATATGTGACCCTGTGTCTGTGCCTCTGTTTCGTTGTCTGTGAGTCTGTGTCTGAGGTTCTGATTCAGTGTCTGTGTCTTTGGGTCTGTTTCAGTGTCTGTGAGCCTTTCCCTGTGGCTCTGTTTCGGTGTCTGTGATTCTGTGCCTATGGCTCTGCTTCAGTGTCTGTGAGCCTGTGTCTGTGGCTCTGTTTCAATGTCTATGAGCCTGTGTCTGTGGCTCTGTTTCAGTGTCTGTGACCCTTGTCTGTCGCTCTGTTTCAGTGTCTGTGAGCCTGTGTCTGTGGCTCTAATTCTGTGTCTGTATGTTTGTGCCTGTGGCTCTATTTCAGCATCTGTGACCCTGTGTCTGAGGCTCTGTTTTAGTGTCTGTGACCCTGTGTCTGTGGCTCTGTATCAGCGTCTGTGACCCTGTGTCTGTGGCTCTGTTTCGGCATCTGTGACCCTGTGTCTGTGGCTCTGTTTCAGTGTCTGTGAGCCTGTGTCTGTGGCTCTATTTCCCTGTCTGTATGTTTGTGCCTGTGGCTCTGTTTCAGTGTATGTGAGCCTGTGTCAGTGGCTCTACTTCAGATTCTGTTAGTCTGTGCCTATGATTCTGTTTCAGTGTTTGTGTCTTTGGGTCTGTTTCAGAGTCTGTGAGCCTTTGTCTGTGGCTGTGTTTCGGTGTCTGTGAGTCTGTGTCTGAGGCTCTGTTTCAGTGTCTGTGTCTTTGGGTCTGTTTCAGTGTCTGTGGCTCTGTTTCAGTATCTGTGAGTCTGTGCCTATGGCTCTGTTTCATTTTCTGTGAGCCTGTGTCTGTGGCTCTATTTCAGTATCTGTGACCCTATGTCTGTGGCACTGTTTCAGTGTCTGTGAGCCTTTTTCTGTGGCTCTGTTTCAGCATCTGTGACCCTGTGTCTGTGGTTATGTTTTAGTGTCTATGAGCGTGTGTCCATGGCTCTGTTTCAGTGTCTGTGAGACTGTGTCTGTGGCTCTGTTTTGGTCTCTGTGAGTCATGTGTCTGAGGCTCTGTTTCCGTGTTTGTGACTCTGTGTCTGTGGCTCTGTTTCAATGTCTATGAGCATGTGTCTGTGGATCTGTTTCAGTGTCTGTGACCCTGTGTCTGTGGCTCTGTTTCAGCATCTGTGAGCCTGTGTCTATGGCTCTATTTCGGAGTCTGTGCATCTGTGCCTATGGCTCTGTTTCAGTGTTTGTGAATCTGTGTCTGTGGCTCTGTTTCAATGTCTATGAGCCTGTTTCTGTGCCTCTATTTCAGCATCTGTGACCCTGTGTCTGTTCCTCTGTTTTGTTGTCTGTGAGTCTGTGTTTGAGGCTCTGATTCAGTGTCTGTGTCTTTGGGTCTGTTTCAGTGTCTGTGAGCCTGTCCCTGTGGCTCTGTTTCGGTGTCTGTGAGTCTGTGCCTATGGATCTGCTTCAGTGTCTGTGAGCCTGTGTCTGTGCCTCTGTTTCAGTGTCTGTGGCTCTTTATCAGTGTCTGTGAGCTTGTGTCTGTGGCTCTGTTTCAGTGTCAATGAGCCTGTGTCTGTGGCTCTGTTTCAGTATCTGTGTCTTTGGTTCTGCTTCTGTGTCTGTGAGCCTCTGCCTGTGGCTGTGATTCGGTGTCTGTGAGTCTGTGCATATGGCTTTGTTTCAGTGCCTGTGAGCCTGAGTCTGTGGCTCTTTTTCAGTGCCTGTGGCTCTGTTTCAGTGTCTGTGAGTCTGTGCCTATGGCTCCGTTTCAGTGTCTGTGAGCCTGTGTCTGTGGCTCTGTTTCAGTGTCTGTGAGCCTGTGTCTGAAGCTCTGTTTCAGTGTCAGTGAGCCTGTGTCTGTGGCTCTGTTTCAGTGTCTGTGACCCTGTGTCTGTGGCTCTGTTTCAGTGTCTGTGAGCCTGTGCCTGTGGCTCTGTTTCAATGTCTATGAGCCTGTGTCTGTGGCTCTGTTTCAGCATCTGTGACCCTGTGTCTGTGGCTCTGTTTCAGTGTCTGTGAGCCTCTGTCTGTGGCCCTATTTCAGTGTCTGTATGTTTGTGCCTGTGGCTCCGTTTCTGTGCCTGTGAGCCTGTGACTGTGGCACTGTTTCAGTGTCTTTGAGCCTGTGTCTGTGGCTCTGTTTTGGTGTCTGTGAGTCATGTGTCTGAGGCTCTGTTTCAGTGTCTGTGTCTTTGGGTCAGTTGAGCCTGTTTCCTGTGGCTGTTTCAGTCTATGTGAGCCTGTGTCTGTGGCTCTGTTTCAGCATCTGTGACCTTGTATCTGTGGCTCTGTTTCACTGCCTGTGTCTTTGGGTCTGTTTCAGTGCCTGTGAGCCTGTGCCTGTGTCTCTGTTTCGGTGTCTGTGAGTCTGTGCCTATGGCTCTGTTTCAGTGTCTGTGAGCCTGTGTCTGTGGCTCTATTTCATCATCTGTGACCCTTTGTCTGTGGCACTGTTTCAGTGTCTGTGAGCCTTTCTCTGTGGCTCTGTTTCAGCATCTGTGACCCTGAATTTATGGCTCTGTTTTAGTGTCTTTGAGACTGTGTCTGAGGCTCTGTTTCAGTGTCTGTGATCCTGTGTCTGTGGCTCTTTTTCAGTGTCTGTGACTCTATGTCTGTGGCTCTGTTTCAGTGTCTGTGAGCCTGTACCTGTGGCTCTGTTTCAGTGTCTGTGACTCTGTGTCTTTCGCTCTTTTTCAGTATCTGTGACTCTGTGTCTGTGGCTCTGTTTCAGTGTCTGTGAGCCTGTGCCTGTGGCTCTGTTTCAGTGTCTGTGACTCTGTGTCTTTCGCTCTTTTTCAGCATCTGTGACCCTGAATTTATGGCTCTGTTTTAGTGTCTTTGAGTCTGTGTCTGAGGCTCTGTTTCAGTGTCTGTGAGCCTGTGTCTGTGGCTCTGTTTCAGTGTCTGTGACTCTGTGTCTGTGGCTCTTTTTCAATGTCTGTTACTCTGTGTCTGTGGCTCTGTTTCAGTGTTTGTGACCCTGTGCCTGTGGCTCTTTTTCAGTGTCTATGAGCCTGTGTCTGTGGCTCTGTTTCAGTGTCTATGAGCGTGTGTCTGTGGCTCTGTTTTAGTGTCTGTGTGTCTGTGTCTGTGGCTCTGTTTCAGCATCTGTGACCCTGTGTCTGTGGCTCTATTTCAGCGTCTGTGACCCTGTGTCTGTAGCTCTGTTTCAGTGTCTGTGATCCTGTGTCTGTGGCTCTTTTTCAGTGTCTGTGACTCTATGTCTGTGGCTCTGTTTCAGTGTCTGTGAGCCTGTACCTGTGGCTCTGTTTCAGTGTCTGTGACTCTGTGTCTTTCGCTCTTTTTCAGTATCTGTGACTCTGTGTCTGTGGCTCTGTTTCAGTGTCTGTGAGCCTGTGCCTGAGGCTCTGTTTCAGTGTCTGTGACTCTGTGTCTTTCGCTCTTTTTCAGCATCTGTGACCCTGAATTTATGGCTCTGTTTTAGTGTCTTTGAGTCTGTGTCTGAGGCTCTGTTTCAGTGTCTGTGAGCCTGTGTCTGTGGCTCTGTTTCAGTGTCTGTGACTCTGTGTCTGTGGCTCTTTTTCAGTGTCTGTTACTCTGTGTCTGTGGCTCTGTTTCAGTGTTTGTGACCCTGTGCCTGTGGCTCTTTTTCAGTGACTATGAGCCTGTGTCTGTGGCTCTGTTTCAGTGTCTATGAGCGTGTGTCTGTGGCTCTGTTTTAGTGTCTGTGAGTCTGTGTCTGTGGCTCTGTTTCAGCATCTGTGACCCTGTGTCTGTGGCTCTATTTCAGCGTCTGTGACCCTGTGTCTGTAGCTCTGTTTCAGTGTGTGTGTACCTGTGTCTGTGGCTCTGTTTCAGCATCTGTGACCCTGTATCGGTGGCTCTGTTTTAGTGTCTTTGAGTCTGTGTCTAAGGCTCTGTTTCAGTGACTGTGAGCCTGTGTCTGTGGCTCTGTTTCAGTGTCTGTGACCCTGTGCCTGTGGCTCTTTTTCAGTGTCTATGAGCCTGTGTCTGTGGCTCTGTTTCAGTGTCTATGAGCGTGTGTCTGTGGCTCTGTTTCAGTGTCTGTGACTCTGTGCCTGTGGCTCTTTTTCAGTTTCTGTGAGTCTGTGCCTGTGGCTCTGTTTCAGTGTCTGTGAGTCTGTGTCTGTGGCTCTGTTTTGGTGTCTGTGAGTCTGTGTCTTTGGGTTTGTTTCAGAGTCTATGAGTCAGTTGCTCTGTTTCAGTGTCATGACTCTGTCTGTGGCTCTGTTTCAGTGTCTGTGAGCCTGTGTCTGTGGCTCTGTTTCAGTGTCTGTGACCCTGTGTCTGTGGCTCTGTTTTGGTGTCTGTGAGTCTTTGTCTGAGGCTCAGTTTCAGTTTCTTTGTATTTGGGTCTCTTTCAGTTTCTGTGAGCCTGTGTCTGTGGCTGTTTCAGCATCTGTGAGCCTATGTCTGTGGTTCTATTTCAGTGCCTGTGTATCTGTGTCTTTGGCTCTGTTTCAGCATCTGTGACCCTGTATCTGTGGCTCTGCTTTGCCATCTGTGAGTCTGTGTCTGAGGCTCTGTTTCATTGTCTGCATCTTTGGGTCTGTTTCAGTGTCTGTGAGCCTGTGTCTGTGGCTCTGTTTCGGTGTCTGTGAGCCTGTGTCTGTGGCTCTGTTTTAGTGTCTTTGAGTCTGTGTCTGAGGTTCTGTTTCATTGTCTGTGAGCCTGTGCCTGTGGCTCTGTTTCAGTCTCTGTGTCTGTGGCTCTGTTTCGGTGTCTGTGAGTCTGTGCCTATGGCTCTGTTTCAGTGTCTGTGAGCCTGTGTCTTTGGCTCTGTTTCAGCATCTGTGACCCTGTATCTGTGGCTCTGCTTTGGCATCTGTGAGTCTGCGTCTGATGCTCTGTTTCATTGTCTGCGTCTTTGGGTCTGTTTCAGTGTCTGTGAGTCTGTGTCTGTGGCTCTGTTTCAGCATCTGTGACCCTGTATCTGTGGCTCTGTTTCAGCGTCTATGACCCTGTGTCTGTGGCTCTGTTTCAGTGTCTGTGATTCTGTGTCTGTGGCTCTGTTTCAGTGTCTATGAGCCTGTGTCTGTGGCTCTGTTTCAGTGTCTGTGAGCCTGTGCCTGTGGCTCTGTTTCAATGTCTGTGAGTCTGTGTCTGAGGCTCTGTTTCATTGTCTGTGAGCCTATGCCTGTGGCTCTGTTTCGGTGTCTGTGAGCCTGTGTCTGTGGCTCTGTTTCAGTGTCTGTGAGCCTTTGTCTGTGGCTCTGTTTCAGTGTCTGTGACTCTGTGTCTGTGGCTCTGTTTCAGTGTCTGTGACTCTGTGTCTGTGGCTCTTTTTCAGTGTCTGTGAGTCTGTGCCTGTGGCTCTGTTTCAGTGTCTGTGAGTCTATGTCTGTGGCTCTGTTTCGGTGTCTGTGAGTCTGTGTCTTTGGGTTTGTTTCAGCGTCTGTGAGTCTGTGGCTCTGTTTCAGTGTGATGACTCTGTCTTTGGCTCTGTTTTAGTATCTGTGAGCTTGTGTCTGTGGCTCTGTTTCAGCGTCTGTGACCCTGTGTCTGTGGCTCTCTTTTGGTGTCTGTGAGATTTGTCTGAGGCTCCGTTTCAGATTCTGTGTCTTTGGATCTGTTTCAGTTTCTGTGAGCCTATGTCTGTGGCTCTATTTCAGTGCCTGTGAATCTGTGTCTGTGGCTCTTTTTCGGATTCTGTGAGTCTGTACCTATGGCTCTGTTTCAGTGTCTGTGAGCCTGTGTCTTTGGCTCTGTTTCAGCATTTGTGACCCTGTATCTGTGGCTCTGCTTTGGCATCTGTGAGTCTGTGTCTGAGGCTCTGTTATATTGTCTGCGTCTTTGGGTCTGTTTCAGTGTCTGTGAGCCTGTGCCTGTGGCTCTGTTTCGGTGTCTGTTTCTGTGGCTCTGTTTCAGTGTCTGTGAGGCTCTGTCTGTGGCTCTGTTTCAGTGTCTGTGACTCTGTGTCTGTGGCTCTGTTTCAGTGTCTATGAGTCTCTGTCTGTGGCTCTGTTTCAGTGTCTGTGAGCCTGTGCCTGTGGCTCTGTTTTAGTGTCTTTGAGTCTGTGTCTGAGGCTCTGTTTCATTGTCTGTGAGCCTATGCCTGTGGCTCTGTTTCGGTGTCTGTGTCTGTGGCTCTGTTTCGGTGTCTGTGAGTCTGTGCCTATGGCTCTGTTTCAGTGTCTGTGAGCCTGTGTCTTTGGCTCTGTTTCAGCATCTGTGACCCTGTATCTGTGGCTCGGCTTTGGCATCTGTGAGTCTGCGTCTGAGGCTCTGTTTCATTGTCTGCGTCTTTGGGTCTGTTTCAGTGTCTGTGAGTCTGTGTCTGTGGCTCTGTTTCAGCATCTGTGACCCTGTATCTGTGGCTCTGTTTCAGCGTCTATGACCCTGTATCTGTGGCTCTGTTTCAGTGTCTATGAGCCTGTGTCTGTGGCTCTGTTTCAGTGTCTGTGAGCCTGTGCCTGTGGCTCTGTTTCAATGTCTGTGAGTCTGTGTCTGTGGCTCTGTTTTAGTGTCTTTGAGTCTGTGTCTGAGGCTCTGTTTCATTGTCTGTGAGCCTATGCCTGTGGCTCTGTTTCGGTGTCTGTGTCTGTGGCTCTGTTTCTGTGTCTGTGAGTCTGTGTCTGTGGCTCTGTTTCAGCATCTGTGACCCTCTGTCTGTGGCTCTGTTTCAGCGTCTGTGACCCTGTGTCTGTGGCTCTGTTTCAGTGTCTGTGACTCTGTGTCTGTAGCTCTGTTTCTGTGTCTGTCTGCCTGTGTCTGTGGCTCTGTTTCAGCTTCTGTGACCCTGTATCTGTGGCTCTGTTTTAGTGTCTTTGAGTCTGTGTCTGAGGCTCTGTTTCGGTGTCTGTGAGCCTTTGTCTGTGGCTCTGTTTCAGTGTCTGTGAGCCTGTGTCTGTGGCTCTGTTTCAGTGTCTGTGACTCTGTGTCTGTGGCTCTGTTTCAGTGTCTGTGAGTCTGTGTCTGTGGCTCTGTTTCGGTGTCTGTGAGTCTGTGTCTTTGGGTTTGTTTCAGCGTCTTTGAGTCTGTGGCTCTGTTTCAGTGTGATGACTCTGTCTTTGGCTCTGTTTCAGTGTCTGTGAGCCTGTGTCTGTGCCTCTGTTTCAGCCTCTGTGACCCTGTGTCTGTGGCTCTCTTTTGGTGTCTGTGAGATTTGTCTGAGGCTCAGTTTCAGATTCTGTGTCTTTGGATCTGTTTCAGTTTCTGTGAACCTATGTCTGTGGCTCTATTTCAGTGCCTGTGAATCTGTGTCTGTGGCTCTTTTTCGGATTCTGTGAGTCTGTGCCTATGGCTCTGTTTCAGTGTCTGTGAGCCTGTGTCTTTGGCTCTGTTTCAGCATTTGTGACCCTGTATCTGTGGCTCTGCTTTGGCATCTGTGAGTCTGTGTCTGAGGCTCTGTTATATTGTCTGCGTCTTTGGGTCTGTTTCAGTGTCTGTGAGCCTGTGCCTGTGGCTCTGTTTCGGTGTCTGTTTCTGTGGCTCTGTTTCAGTGTCTGTGACTCTGTGTCTGTAGCTCTGTTTCAGTGTCTGTGAGCCTGTGCCTGTGGCTCTGTTTCAATGTCTGTGAGTCTGTGTCTGTGGCTCTGTTTCAGTGTCTGTGAGTCCGTGTCTGTAGCTCTGTTATGGTGTTTGTGAGTCCGTGTCTTTGGGTTTGTATCAGTGTCTGTGAGTCTGTGGCTCTGTTTCAGCGTCTGTATCTTTGGCAAAAACAGAATTACCTGGAAAAACTCATCAGGTCTGGATGCATCGGCGGAGATGAACAAAGTTGACGTTTCAAGTCCTCATGAGCCTTCAACAGAACTGAATAAACATAGGAGAGGGGTGAAATATAAGGTAGGGTTGGTGGGGGGGGCGAAAAGTGGTTGGGGGTGTGGTTGTAGGAACAAGCAAGCAGTGATAGGAGCAGATAATCAAAAGATGTCACAGACAAAAGAACAAAGAGGTGTTGCAGGTGGTGATATTATCTAAAAGAATGTGCTAATTAAGAATGGATGGCAGGACACGCAACGTTGGGTGGGGTGAAATAAGACTAACAGGGCATAAAAGGTATCGATTTAAAAATAATGGAAATAAGTGGGAAAAGAAAAATCTATATAAATTATTGGAAAAAAACCAAAGGGAGGGGGAGGAAAGAGAAAGGGGGTGGGGATGGAGGAGGGAGTTCAAGATCTAAACTTGTTGAATTCAATATTCAGTCCGGAAGGCTATAAAGTGCCTAGCCGGAAGATGAGGTGCTGTTCCTCCAGTTTACATTGAGCTTCACTGGAACAATGCAGCAAGCCAAGGACAGACATGTGGGCAAGAAAGCAGGGTGGAGTGTTAAAATGGCAAGCGACAGGGAGGTCTAGGTCATTCTTGCAGACAGACCGCAGGTGTTCTGCAAAGCGGTCGCCCAGTTTGCGTTTGGTCTCTCCAATGTAGAGGTGACCGCATTGGAAGCAACAAATGCAGTAGACTAAGTTGGAGGAAATGCAAGTGAAATGCTGCTTCACTTGAAAGGAGTGTTTGGGCCCTTGGACGGTGAGGAGAAAGGAAGTGAAGAGGCAGGAGTTGCACCTTCTGCGGTTGAATGGGAAGGTGCCGTAGGTGGGGGTTGAGGTGTAGGGGGTGATGGAGGAGTGGACCAGGGTGGGACACCCTGGTCCACTCCTCCATCACCCTGTACTCCTCAACCCCCACCTACGGCACCTCCCCATGCATATGCAAAAGATGTAACGCCTGCCCCTTCACTTCCTCTCTCCTCACCGTCCAAGGACCCAAACACTCCTTTCAAGTGAAGCAGCATTTCACTTGCATTTCCCCCAACTTAGTCTACTGCATTTGTTGCTCCCAATGCAGTCACCTCTACACTGGAGAGACTAAACGCAAACTGGGCCACCGCTTTGCAGAACACCTAGAGTCTGTCTGCAAGAATGACCCAGACCTCCCTGTCGCTTGCCATTTTAACACTCCACCCTGCTCTCTTGCCCACATGTCTGTCCTTGGCTTGCTGCATTGTTCCAGTGAAGCTCAACGCAAACTGGAGGAACAGCACCTCATCTTCCGACTAGGCACTTCACAGCCTTCCGGACTGAATATTGAATTCAACTACTTTAGATCTTGAACTCCCTCCTCCATCCCCACCCCCTTTCTGTTTCTTCCCCCTCCCTTTGGTTTTTTTCCAATAATTTATATAGATTTTTCTTTTCCCACCTATTTCCATTATTTTTAAATCTATACCTTTTATGCCCTGTTAGTCTTATTTTACCCCTCCACACTAGAGCTGTACCTTGCGTGTCCTGCCATCCATTCTTAATTAGCACATTCTTTTAGATAATATCACCACCTTCAACACCTCTTTGTTCTTTTGTCTGTGACATCTTTTGATTATCTGCTCCAATCACTGCTTTCTTGTCCCTACAACCACCACCCAGCCACTTCTCTCCCCCCACCACCCCCCACCTTAAACCAGCTTATATTTCACCCCTCTCCTATTTTCAGTTCTGTTGAAGGATCATGAGGACTCGAAATGTCAACTTTGCTCTTCTCCGCCATTGCTTCCAGACCTGCTGAGTTTTTCCAGGTAATTCTGTTTTTGTTTTGGATTTCCAGCATCCGCAGTTTTTTGTTTTTATGTCTGTGTCTTTGGGTCTGTTTCAGTGCCTGTGAGCCTGTGCCTGTTGCTCTGTTTCACTGTCTGTGGGTTCTCTGCATTGTTTTTGATCGCATGTTGATGTGTATATTTTGTGTTTCAGCTTTGCCTCATTTTACATCCATGTTTGCGTATGTTTATATTGTTTGGCATGATTATGTGTGAAATGATTGTGAGTATGCTGACAGGTTCACTGCATATGATTATGATACAGTTTTGCATACAGTTACATATTTATCTGTATTTTGTCATGTGTTTACTTGTATGTTTTCTACATACAATTATGATCATGTTTATTTAACTGCAGAAATAAAAACTGAAAATGCTGCAATTGTTCAGCAAATCTAATAGCATCTGTGCAGAGAGAAACAGAGTTAAGGGCAGAATTTTACTTGTGCTGTGGAAATGGGAATGGAGGCTGGTGTGGGAGGGATGGGGCTGGTAAAATGACATTGGATCAGCGCCCCAACATCTACCAGAGGTAAAGTGGGTAAGATTTCAGCAAGCAATTACAGTTGTTAAACAAACAATTGTCACATATTTTCCGACCCTTCTCTGAACTCCCCAGAGTGTCGCCTACTCAAGTGAGATGAGATCTGAACATCATGTGAATTGTGTAGTGATCTTGCAGCCATGCTGTGGAGCTGGCTGCAGACTCTATGTTGAAGAAGCAAGAAGATGAGGCCAAAGTGAAGTGCTGCTAATGGAAAGCTGTCTCCCAGGTCCAAAGCAGCCACTGGAGGCAGGACAAGGTTCTTGAGGGGCTCATTGCAGTGGAGGTTTCATTTGGATATGGGGTCAATATTGTCAGGCTTTGAGATGGAGATACAGCCACATGGAGCAGCTGTGTAATGACCAGGGGAGTTCTGGTGCCATTGGATGTGTATGAGAAGGTGGGGGGATGGGGTAAGAGGAAAGCAGAAGGCACTAACCAACACAAAAGATATAGCATCAGAGGCTCAGCTTCATTGTAAGGTCTGAGTACCGATGTCTATGAAGGCTATATCTCTCTTGGGGGTGGTGGAACTGTATAGTGTATGGAGCAGGAGTTGGTGCCAGTGGGAAGTGGCAGACACCCAATGCCCATGGCCTAAAGGTGACATTGACACAACTTTTCTGCCTGTGGTTAGTTCCAGGGATTGCCTGGAGAATGGTGTGGTGTCAGCTGCCACGTACCATTGGGTTGGGTATCAACTTCACAACTACTCAGACCAGTTAGGCTGAGAGGACAGTTGGTTTCAGGGCCCAAGGCTGGGTTGCTCTAGGTTCAGGAAGTCATTGACTGTACTCATGTGGCCATCAAGGCTCCCTCAAAGCAGCCCTTGTGAACAGAAAGGGGTTCCACTCCCTCAATGTTCAAGTCATTTGTGACTGTAATAAGCAGATCGTGCAGCAATGTATGAGGTTTCAAGGAAACTCGGTAGATCGGGGGACCCCTGATATAAGCATCTTGATATCCTGCATCATTGTTGTCTGTTGTACATACACAACCTGGTACTCCAGAGGGAGTAGTGCTGGAGTCACAGGAGGGCACTGAATGAGCAGTGTCCTCAGAACAGGAAGAGGATGAGGCATTTCCACAGGTGCCAACTGCAGATGAAGGGGACGCAGCAGAGCCTGGCTCACAGGACAGTGACATGCATGGCAGGCAGGTTCTTGATTCTCTCATCCCTCCCAGAGGTGGACATGCTGACCTCTCATAAGAAACCCTTACCATCTGTCTGTGCCTGTCAGCCTTCTATCAGCACAGGTATTCTGTCTGTGCCTGTCAGCATTCTGTCAGCACAGGTATTCTGTCTGTGCCTGTCAGCTTTCTGTCAGCACAGGTTTTCTGTCTGTGCCTGTCAGCCTTCCGTCAGCACAGGTACTCTGTCTGTGCCTGTCAGCCTTCCATCAGCACAGTTGCTCTGTCTGCGCCTGTCAGCCTTCTGTCAGCATGGGTGCTCTGTCTGTGCCTGTCAGCCTTTCGTCAGCACAGGTATTCTGTCTGTGCCTGTCAGCCTTCTGTCAGCACAGGTATTCTGTCTGTGCCTGTCAGCCTTCTGTCAGCACGGGTGCTCTGTCTGTGCCTGTCAGCCTTCTGTCAGCACAGGTACTCTGTCTGTGCCTGTCACCCTTCTGTCAATACAGGTACTCCTGAGGCTATCACTTTTACATATCACCCATCAATTGGATTTTACATCTGATCATTGACAATTGTTGCATAAAAATAAAAACACGAGTCATTATACATTGAATGCTGAGACCTTTAACACTGATTAAATACAAATACTGGTCCATGTATTTATATGCTTGCTTACAGTCACTTCTGTAGACTGCTGTCCCTATGCCTAGAGTTCATCTGGAGATGGTGTGCTGCCTTTCATTCTCCAGTGTATGCAATGACCGTGACTTGCTTCCTCCAGGTGCCTGAACCCCACTGGGGCTTGACACACTTTTATCTGTCTTAGTCATCAAACCAGCATACACAGTCAGAGGTGCCAAGGAATGGCACCCCTCTAGAACTCAGACAGATATCCCCAAATTTCACTCCCATGTATAACAAAGCCAACCAGCATGAGTACATTGGAATAAAGTAACACAGTGTCTTCAGGTGACATTGGGTTCCCTGAGCTCTCCAAAGTAGCAGCAGCCCTGGACTACATCTTCTACGACTCTAGCTCCTGGAGAGACATGATTTAAATGAAACAGATGCTTCTTCAAACAACCCCTGTTACCTGCCCTTGGTCAGGATTCCAGTTTTTGTTTTGTTCATTTACGGGATGAGGGTGTCACTGGCAAGGCCAGCACTTATTGCCCATCCCTAACTGCCCTTGAGACGGTGATGGTGAGCTGCCTTCTTGAACCGCTGCAGTCCTTGTGGTGTAGTATACCCACAGTGCAGTTAGTGAGGGAGTGGTTTTAAAGGTGCCACAAGTAACACTTGTTGGAACATAGGAACATAGGAGCAGGAGGAGGTCATTCAGCCCATCACCATTCAATACATTCGTGGCTGATCATCCACTTTGTTGCCCTTTCCTTACACTATCCCCATATCCCTTTGTGTTATTGGAATTTAGAAATTTGTCAATCTCTACTTTAAACATTCACAATGACTGAACTTCCACAGCCCTCTGGGGTGGAGAATTCCAAAGATTCACAACCCTCTGAGTAAAAAAATTCTCTTCATCTCGGTCCTAAGTGGCTTCCCCCTTATGTTGAAATTGTGTCCCCTGAATATAGATTCTCCAACCAACATCTTATCATGTCTATTCTGTCTATTCCTTTAAGTATTTTGTAGGATTCAGTGAGATCACCTCTCATTCTTCAAAACGCTAAAGAATATAGGCCCAGTTTCCCCAATCTCTCTTCGTAAGACAGTGCCGCCATTCCAGGAACAAGTCTGATGAACCTACGTTGCACTCCCTCTATGGCAATTGAAAGGGTGAGGGCTTGCTCCAGTACCCCAAAACACCTCGAGAGTCAGATGTCTTGTTCAAACAAGCGATCTTTATTATGAGCATGCAAGGAGAAGTTGCACTCTCACGAGTAGGGGGTCTGCAGTACAATGTTTGTGCAGATGATTTATACTGTTACAAAAAGTTCACTTGTGCAACTGCCTCATCTTTAATTAGGTCTTTTCACCTAATTCTGTCTCTTTCCCTGATCTTGTTTCCTCTTGATTAGATCTTCTCATATGACTCTCTGCCTCACAGATATATAAGTTTTAGCAGTTTTCAGTTTCAAGTCAAGTATCCCATGATTCCCATATGCCATACATCAATCTTCCTGTTACAGCAATAATATCCTTCCTAAGGTAAGGGAACCAAAGCTGCACACAGGAGGGAATGGTGACCACAACCATTACTCACCATAGCTTTTACACCTGTCATGTTTTGACCCATCCAATCTCCATGACGTCCTCCCCCAATAGTGTCATCATGGACAATGGCACCCCACCTCCTGTATATTGATGATGTCTGACAATCTGAAAGCAGAAGCATATGCAGTGTCACTGCTGCATCCTGGACTATCTGTGCTGATCACTCTGAGGCACTGTAAATGTGCAGCACAGAGAGGCATCTATTCAGCCATCTTAATGCAGCATTCACCCATGAGTGAGCTTGGGATTCAGATATGTGTGAGCTGTCTTTCTCTTGGCCTCACCTTTTAATTCATGCTGGGCTTTCTGTTTGCAACTCTAAATTGCACTCAACTACCCAGACGACAGGAGTTCATTCAATCTCTTCTTGCACTAGGTCCAGCTTCTTCAGAGACCCCTCAGCTGCATATGATGCCGGCCACCTCTGGCCATGCCTCCTTGGTGAGGCTTGCTGGCTTGGCCCTCCCAGGAAACAGGACTTCTCTCCTTTCTCTGACTGCTGGTAAAAGCACCTTCAGGGTAGCGCCTCTGATTTGTGGAGTTGTTATGACCGATGCAGTTGGTAAAGCTAAGTTATTTAAAAATCCCAGAGGGAAACTACAATTTTAAGTGTTATGTTTGAGATGTGACTCTAAATTCAGGAATCCGATCACCAGTTCTCAAGGTTTCACATTAAATCAAATGAAACATTTTATTAACTTATACAGGTTAAAATATATATAAACATGGCTACAAATTACTACCATAACTTATAACAAATTCCCAAACTAATCTCCATTAAGGCAACAGCAACCCATAGACTTAACCAAACACCAGGCAAAGCATTTTCACCTTATACATTCAAAATGAGGTTTTTTACACTGTGGTTCTTGTGGAGATAGTTGGAGGCTTTTGATCTCACATTGCCTCTGCGCCACACACACAAAACTGCTGAAGTTATACCTAGCACTGCTCATTGAATGAAAATTCTCATTGTATCACTAACCTCTGAACTAAATCTCTCTTACAATAAAACCCCTTTCATAGTACCAATTTTATTAGTAATATAAACATATTGTTTGGTATCTGCTGGATAGGTTTCATTTTTCACCCCACTTCTTGAATACTTAATTCAAAAAATGCAAATGCACTCTACCTCTCTGTTTACATCTCAAAGCTAGTACATATCAAAGCACCCAGACTAGCAAAACTAGTACACATCAAAGCACCCAGAGTAGCTGGTTTTAATCCAATTAAGACACACACACATACTAAACATCTATTTCAAAAGAAAAATATTTTCCAAAAATATATAGATTAATAGCTTCATGACAGGAATGTCCCTTCCTTGTTCAGATGCCATTGCTCTTCCTTCTTTCCTGTTGACCCACAGCTTCTTGCCTCTGTCTTCACCTGTCTGACTGCTGTACATGCGTCCTCAAAAATGGCAGCTGCGAGCGAACTGGCAGCACTAGGGCCCACCCATCACCATTAATCACTTGGCTTCCCTGTCTGCCAGCCCTGAATTGGTCCTTGATGGTAAAATCCTGCAGGAAGTCCGACCACCCACTTGTGCATGCCACTGACCCACAATTCCAACCTACATGGGCCAGCTGCCTAATGGGTAAAATTCAGACTAATGCTTCAGGCCTGTCATCTTTCATCAGAACTGTAAAAAGTTTAAAATGTCATTGGTTTGGAGAAAATGCAAGTGCGGAGGGGGAAGAATAAAAGGGAAGGTCTTTGATCAGTTGGAGGGCAGGAAAGATGAAGATAAAAGGGTTCATGGTGCAACGCCAGAGGGATTGGTCATGGGACAAGTAAAGAAACAAGAGATGTGACGAGAGGGGGTATGAGAGGGGGTACGCTCTATGAGCGTAGAGAAAATTAATTAAAAAGTGACAAAAAAGGCCAAACCGACACAAAAAGTAAAACATGGCAGAGGTCTAAAATTGTTCAACGCAATGTTGAGTTCAGAAGGATGTTTTCTGTTCTTATTTCTGATTTCCAGCATTTGTAGTATTGAGTCGAATGTTGTTCATGCTGTGTGCGTTTAGCTGTGTGTGTTTGGAGTATGCTTAAGATGTGTGTTTATTAGCATGTTGTTTCCATGTGATTCTGACTGTGTTTCCATGAAATGCACGTGATTTTGCTAGGATTATGATCATTTATTTACCCGTGTTTGTGTGTGATTATGGTCAAGTTTATTCAGCTGTATTGTTTCTATGTGATTATCATGAGTGCAGATTTGTTTCTGCATGTGATTATGATCATGTACGTTTACAAGTGTGTTTCCATGTGTGATTATCAGATGTTTACCTGTGTGTGTTTCTGTGAGGGTATCTGTGTGTTTCTGTGAGTGTTTCTGTGAATGTGTTTCCGTGTGTGTGTTTCTGTGTGTATGTTTCTGTGTGTGTGTTTCTATGTGTGTTTCCATGTGTGTGTTTCTAGGTTTCAGTGTGTGTGTTTCTCTGAGTGTGTTTTTGTGTGAGTTTTTCTGTGAGGGTGCCTGTGTGAGTGTGTCTGTGTGTGTTTCCATGAGTGTGTTTGTGTATTTCCATGAGTGTGTTTATGTGTGTGTTTGTGTGTGTGCTTCTGTGAGTGTGTTTCTCTGAGTGTGTTTTTGTGTGTGTGTTTCTGTGAGGGTGTCTGTGTGTGTGTTTCCGTGAATGTGTTTGTGTGTTTCTGTGAGTGTGTTTCTGTATGTGTGTTTCTTTAAGTGTGTTTGTGTGAATGTGTTTCTGTGAGTGTGTTTCTTTAAGTGTGTTTCTCTGAGTGTGTTTTTGTGAGTGTGTTTCTGTGAGGGTGTCTGTGTGAGTGTGTTTGTGTGAGTGTGTTTCCGTGAGTGTGTTTGTGTGCTTTTGTGAGTGTGTTTCTGCGAGTGTGTTTCTGTGTGTGTGTTTCTGTGTGTGTTTCTAGGTTTCAGTGTGTGTTTCTGTGAGTGTGTTTCTGCGAGTGTGTTTCCGTGTGTGTGTTTCTGTGTGTGTTTCTAGGTTTCAATGTGTGTTTCTGTGAGTGTGTTTTTGTGTGAGTGTTTCTGTGAGGATGCCTGTGTGTGTGTCTCTGTGTGTGTTTCTGTAAGTGTGTTTCCATGTATGTGTTTCTGTGTTTAACACACACACAGATACACACTCACAGAAACACACACACTGAAACCTAGAAACACTCTAAGTTTTAGTGTGTGTGTTTCTGTGTGTGTTTCTAGGTTTCAATGTGTGTTTCTGTGAGTGCGTTTCTGTGAGTGTGTTTTTGTGTGAGTGTTTTTGTGAGGATGCTTGTGTGTGTGTCTGTGTGTGTGTTTCTGTAAGTGTGTTTCCATGTATGTGTTTCTGTGTGTAACACACACACACAAACACACTCACAGAAACACACACACTGAAACCTAGAAACACTCTAAGTTTTAGTGTGTGTGTTTCTGTGTGTGTTTTTGTGTGTGTGTTTTTGTGTGTGTGTGTTTCTGTGAGAATGCCTGTGTGAGTGTGTCTGTGTGTGCATTTCCATGAGTGTGTTTGTGTGTTTCCATGAGTGTGTTTCTGTGACTGTGTTTCTGTGTGTGTTTGTGTGTGTATTTATGTGAATGTGTTTCTCTGAGTGTGTTTTTGTGTGTGTGTGTCTGTGAGGGTGTCTGTGTGAGTGTGTCTGTGTGAGTGTGTTTCTGTAAGTGTGTTTCCATGTATGTGTTTCTGTGTGTAACACACACACACAGAAACACATTCACAGAAACACACACACTGAAACCTAGAAACACTCTAAGTTTTAGTGTGTGTGTTTTTGTGTGTGTGTTTCTGTGAGGGTGTCTGTTTGAGGGTGTCTGTGTGTGTGTTTCCGTGAGTGTGTTTCTGTGAGTGTGTTTATGCGTGTGTGTTTCTGCGTGTGTGTTTCTATGAGTGTATTTGTGTGTGTGTTTCCGTGTGTCTTTCTGTCAGCCTGTGTGTGTGTGTGTGTTTGTGTGAATGTGTTTCAGTGAGTGTGTTTGTGTGTGTGCGTTTCTAGGTTTCAATGTGTGTGTTTCTGTGAGTGTGTCTCTGTGAGGGTGCTTGTGTGTGTGTGTGTGTGTGTGTGTGTTTGTGTGAATGTGTTTCAGTGAGTGTGTTTCCATGAGTGTGTCTCTGTGAGGGTGCTTGTGTGTGTGTGTGTGCGTGTGTGTGTTTGTGTGAATGTGTTTCTGTGAGTGTGTTTGTGTGTGTGCGTTTCTAGGTTTCAATGTGTGTTTTTCTGTGAGTGTGTCTCTGTGAGGGTGCTTGTGTGTGTGTGTGTGTGTGTGTGTGTGTGTTTGTGTGAATGTGTTTCAGTGAGTGTGTTTCCATGACTGTGTTTTGCATGTGTTTCTGTGAGGGTGTTTGTGTGAGCGTGTATGTGTGGGCGTGTTTCTGTATGTGTGTTTGTGTTAGTGTGTTTCTGTCTGTGTGTTTGTGTGTGTGAGTTTCTGTGAGTGTGTTTGTGTAAGTGTGTGCTTCCAGGTGTGTTTCTGAGTGTGTTTGTGTGAATATGTTTCTGTGAATGCATTGTATGTATGTATTTCTGTGAGTGTGTTTGTGTAAATGTGTTTCTCTGTGTGTGTGTTTGTGTGAGTGTGTTTCTGTGTGTTTGTGTGAATATGTTTGTGTGAGTGTGTTTCTGTGGGAGGAATTTTCCATGCCCACTGGTGGTGAGCGTGATAGGTGGCATGAGCATGACAATAAGGTGCGATTGGTTTCATGATGGCAGGAAGGCAGGTTGCAATTGTCCACTCAGCCCACTGACGGCAGACCATATTTCCTGCCTTTGGTCGTCAGGAACCTCATTGTAATAGATCAGCATATCATTGTCAGGCCATCCCGCCAGCATCTTGCAACCCCGCTGGATTATCCGTTCACATCAACAAGAAAGCACACTGATGTGTTTCACAACAGCACAGAAGCAACGTGCACTTGGTGGCCTTCACTTTGGGTGAACTGGAGGTGAGTGCACAGCAACATTCTACAGAGCTCACCAGGGTCTCCTGTTGCTTTGCAGGCATCAGGGGTGCCGGGGGTGGGGGGTGGTTCAGGGTTAAGTGCCGCCCTGCCTTGGAGGTGACTTGTGAGGGGACGAAAGTGCAGTCCTGCCATTGAGGCGACTGGTGGTGGGGGGTGGGGGGCAAGGGCAGCCTTGCCATTGAATATAGCGCACAAGCATTCGGGGTGGGGGGGTAGGCTGGATGAGGTGGCCACACATTAGGGAAACCTGTATAAAGTGACCATTCCTCTGCAACTGAGACAGTTTAGGCACAGCCACATTGATATGATTGGGGTCAGGCTCCTAGCTTATCTGCCCACTCAAGCAACGCAAAGGCATCAAAGTGCCACCAAGTTCTCCAGAGCTCCCCCATCTCCCACTTCTGCAAAAACTGCGAATTCATGAGCACTTTAGTGAACTGCAGAGCAGTTGGACTACACACGTTATACAATCTCCTCGCTAAAGCTGGCCATGGTGCAGTCACTGCTGGAGGTACTCATAGCCTCTTGCAATGTCAGCATCCCAGTTTAGACCAGTCTCCACCATGGTTCAAGCTAAAGGGCAGCCATGTAGCGCACTAATCTCTGGCCATCTGAGTGGTGGCCAGCACTCTCCAGAAAGAATTAAGGGACCATCACACTAAACCAGGACAGGTTCTTAGTACACCCAGGCTAACCACATGTCTCTCTCTCTTTCATTGTGCCGGAGGAGTACATCAGGATCATGGGGCCTGGTGAACTAGCTGCATGCTTGATGGCCTACGGAGCCCAAAGATGCAGGAGAGAGCAACTGAGGCTCCTGGCTGTGCAGAGGCAGAAGCAGCAACCTCAGGAAGATGGAGTGGCTGGGGTTCCTGCACATGTTGCCCAAGAGCCACAGTGAGCCATTGCAGGCCAGCGCCTAGCGACACCCAGGGTCTGTAGACACCGAGAACCAGTGTTGCCGAAGACTGTGCATGTCCAGGTAACTGGTCAGTCACATCTGCCAGCTGCTGCCAGACATGGTACCAAGGGGACATGGAGGGCAGTGGCTGTGAAAGTGACTGCGACACTCAATTTCTACACCAGTGGCTCCTTTCAGGGCTCCACAGATGACCTCTGTGGGATCTCACAATTCTCCATCCACAAATACATCCATGAGGTCACAGATGCTGTCTTTGTGAGGGCACACAACTTTGTACATTTCGCCAGGGACTGGGACAGCCAGGATGCAAGACCGATTGGATTTGCCCAGATCTCGGGTTTCCCACAGGTGCAGGGTGCGATTGGCTGCACTCGTGGCTCTCAGATCTCCATCGCAACACACAGTGAACTTCATCAACCGCAAGGACTTCCACTTGCTGAATGTGCAGCTGGTGTGTGACCACCAGAAATGCATACTGCAGGTGTGCACATGGTTTCCAGGGTGTGTCCACAACTCCTACATCCTCTGTCGCTCGCAGATCCCTGACATCTTCCAGGGTCCTCAGAAGCTGAAGGGTTGGTTCCTCGGGGACAAGGGCCACCCGCAGAGGACGTGGCTGATGACACCCGTGTGGCGGCCTCAGACTGCAACAGAGCAACGCTATAATGAGGCTCATGCCCGCAACTTGGTGGAGCAGATCATTGGGATGCTGAAGATGTGGTTCCGGTGCCTGGACCGGTCTGGTGGGACCCTGCAATACAGGTCACAGAGGGTGTCACACATCATCATTGTCTGCTGCGCCCTTTACAACCTGGAGCTGCAACAGGGAAGATGAGCTGGCTGAGGAGGAGATGGAGGAGATGCACTTCTCCTTTGGTGAGGAGGACACTGACGGGGATGAGGCTGAGGAGGTCCTCGGAGGCAACAGTGATGAAGATGAGGCCCTCACACTGGTTAGACGAGGCAGGTATGCTCGGGGGGTCCTTATAGCTGCTAGATTTGTGGAGGATGATGATGACATGCAGTGAGGGCACTCCATAAATCTTCAAACAGCCTCTGAGAATGTCTGACTCTGGTCTGGCTGAGAGCAGCTCAATTGTGCTCTGTGATCAGGGTCATCTCATAGAGACGCAGCCATGGCACATCAGACGCATCTGATGTTTGTCCACCTTCAGCACCTCAGCCCTTCAGGAGCTGGTGCATAATGTCACTGGTCACAGATGCTGGTGTGATGGGGCCAGCCCATCCTTAAAGGTGCTGAGAGCACATTGAGAGAATGTGAGAACTCTTGTGGCGTCGGCCCACTACATTTTGGCAGCAATGACCAGCACCACCGAGGTGCAGGCAGCAGTAATGTTTCCAGGGAGTTGTGAGGTTGGGCTATCACTGTGGTCTGAAGGCTGCACAGAGCACAGGAAGAAGTGTTGGACTGAGACACCTGCCTTTATCTTGTGCAGAAAGGTTTCACATCTGAATGTCATGAACACTGCTCATCAGAACAAGGAGCCACAGATAGGGTGACATTCTTGGAAGTTTATTGACAGGAGTGAATATTATGTACAAGTGATACCTGTGCCCATACTGTGCAACTAATTCTCCTTAGCTGTCCTAACTCTGCCGTTATGTCCTGGTGCTACCCGGACATCCACAGTGGAGTTGGAGGAAGCCTGCTGACTGTGACACCCTGTCTGTGATGACATCAGCGGGCGTCCTCTGGAGGGCTGAGACTTGGAGGGGTTTTTTTTACTACACTTCATAGATATGGCAACCAGATTTAGCCTATCCACTGTGGTACATTGTAAAGTCAAAAGGACCATTGTTGATAAGGTCATGGAGAAATGGGTAGGAACAGGATTAGGAACACCAATGAAGTTCCTCGCAAATAATGGTGGGGAATTCGCCAGTGAGGAATTTTGAGATTTGTGCGAAAATTTAAACATCATAGTTATGTACACTGCAGCTGAGAGCCCATTTTGCAATGGTCTTTGTGAAAGAAACCATATGGTAATAAATGACATGTTACATAAAATATCGGCTGATCAACCAGATTGTAAATTACAAACAGTGCTAACATGGGTGATGCTTGCAAAGAACTTTCTGCAAATGGTTGAGGGGTTGGGTTACTGCACATATTTCACCAAACAACCATGCTGGTCTTTCTCTAAATTTTTTCACGAATACTTTCTCTCCTATGTTAAACATCCTGTCATGGCTGTGACAGTCTTGTCCAATTTTCTGACTTACCTGACTTCTTTCCACTTTCCATCCCCAAGTTTGATATAATTAGGCTCAGTCTCAATCGGAGACGGCGCTTTATCAACAATTCCGCAGGTGTGACACCTGTTGCTGTATGAGGGCTGGTTCTATAATGGAAAAGAAAACATGCTAGTTTAGTTGCTAAAGAATCTCCAGACAATTTCTTCATACCAGGTTTGAACATGTGAACTGCTTTCTTGACCAGTCCATTTGAAGAAGGGGGTATGGTGATGTTTTCACATGAGTAGTAATGTTGAGGCTGATAAATCGGATATGAGTAGTAATGTTGAGGCTGATAAATCGGTGAAATTCAGCACTTGTGAGTACTGTTCCATTGTCTGATGTGACCACTTCTGCTCGTCCAATGATGGCGAACTTTTGTCCAGGTTTGTCTATTGTAGCAGATGTCAGCGACTTCACTTCATATATGTCAATCCGTTTTAAATGTGCATCGAAAAATAGAAACATTGTTCCCATAAAAGATCCAACGTAGTCAATATATAAACATAAACATGGCCTTCCTGGCTACCTCCAAGGGTGTAGCGGAGCTGTTGAAGCTGTCTTACTCCCACACTCTTTTGTACTTGCTGACACTGCACACAATTCTTCATCAAGCTCTCTATTCCTCCATCCATCTCAGGCCACTACATATAGCTGTGTGTTATTGCCTTCATTTTGGAAATTCCGGGATGTGCACTGTGAAGTTCAGATAACAATGGCTTTTGTCCTTTTGGAGGAACAATCACATGAACTCCCCACAATAAAATACCTTCCTGACTGGTTATCTCGTATCTTGTCTGGAAATACGGTTTCATTTCAGTGACCAACCATGAAGAACTTGATTTCTCACTTTGGATAAGACTGGGTCTCGATTTGTCCAATATTTAATTTTTTTAGTGCATATCGGTGATGAGTCCAGGAAGTTCAATAATAAACTGAATTCCTGAGGATTTGGAACATCCTCATCTTTTACTTGCAAGGGCAAATGATTGAGTACATCTGCATTTTGCAATTTGACTTCCGGGTCTATGAATGAAAGGATAGTCATCCACTGCTAAGATCAGTGCCCATCTTTGTACTCCTGCTGAGGCTATAAGGGGTACAGCCTTGTCATCACCGATCAATCCCAGCAAGGACTCATGGTCCAATATGATAGTAAAATGATGGCCGTCTACATATTACTTAACACCAAAACTGATCGCCAGGCCTTCTTTTTCAATTTGGGAGTACTTTTACTCTGCAGTACTGAGTGTTCTTGACACACATCCTATAGTCATTCTGATCTATCATCCATTCAATGGGAAAGCACCGCTCCCACTCCATAGGTAGAAGTGCCACACGTTAATATCAAATCGCTTTTTGGGGTCAAAATGTACTGGAAGTTTGTAATAAACTGTTTCACTTTTGTGAAAGCTTCTTCTTGTGGTGTTTGCCATGACCACCTCTGGTTTTTCTTGAGCAAGTAATACAGGGGTGCCTGTTTTATCGACAAATTAGGCAAGAAGCGTCCATTGTAATTGATCATCTCCAAGAATGATTTCAGTTCAGATGTATTCTTTGGTGCTGGGGCTTCTTTAATGGCTTTCACTTTTTTTCTTTAACTGGATGTAGGCCTTGTGACCTAGGTAAGTTACTTCTTTTTCGCCTTTTCTTTTTTCAACCGCACTCCAGCCTGCGAAAAACGTTTCAACACTCCTTCCAAGTGCATCAAATGTTCCTTTTCAGTGAGTCCAGTCACAAGAATGTCATCCAAATAAACTACAACATGGGGCAGTCGCTGTAATAAACTTTTCATGATTCTTCGGAATATAGCGCAAGCAGAAGATACACCAAATGGTAAATGGCTGGATTGGTACAATCCCTTGTGTGTACTAATGGTGACAAATCTCTGGGAGGCCTTCTCCAATTCCAATTGCTGATAAGCATGACTCATATCTAAGCTTGTGTAGGCAGTTCCACCTACCAGTTTAGCATACAAGTCTTCCATTTCAGGTATGGGGTGTCTAACCAATTTTGTCAATTTATTAACTGTTAATTTGTAGTCCCCACATATTCGAATGCTTCGATTGGTTTGAGAACAGGTACAATTGGTGCTGCCCACTCTGAAAACTGCACTGGTTGTATCACTCCCAGGTTTTCTAATCTGTCCAGTTCGGCATCTACCTTATACCGCACTGCATAAGGTACTGGTCTTGTCTTCAAGAATCTTGGTGTTGCCTCTGGACCTACATGAATTTTTGTTTGTAGCCCCTCAATTTTTCCAAATTAGTCCTTGAAAACTGAGGCATATTTTTGATGTAGCTCTGATAGCCCATTGATTCTCAGTTGGAAGATTTCAGCCCATTCCAATTTAATTTCTTTCAGCCAGTTTCATTCAAGGAGACCAGGTCCCTCACTTGTTACTACCATCAAGGGTAATTTCACTGTTTGACCTCTGTAGTGTATTGCGACTTTACTTATGCCCTTGACCTTTATGTCTTCTCCCGTGTAAGTTGTCATTTTGGCATCAGTTTCTTCCAAATTTAGTTTACGTTCCCCATGATTCAGGTATTTAAAAGTATGTTCACCTATCACCGTAATGGTTGTTCCAGTATCCACCTCTATTCTGATAGGCCTCTCATTCGCTGTCTCGTTATGTTAGATAGGTTCTGTTCTTTCTACCTTTAAATTATATAATGAATCAATATCTGAATCCATTACTTCAGGCTTTTCAACATTGTTGATCTCATTGAGTTTTTGCTTTTGTCTGAAAGTCTGCCTGATTCTATCTTTATAATGCCTCATGAGGTGTCCATTTCGATGACAGAAATAACATTCGATCTTTTTAAACTGAGATTCATTACGAAGTTACCGGCCTAAACCTTTGGTGATGTTGCAATGGTTCAACTTTAATTCCAGGAATAGAGCCACGGGAAAGACAGTCGCTTCAAAGGGTCATACAAACTCGAAACCTTAACTCTGTTTTTCTCTCCACAGATGCTGTTAGACCTGCTGAGTTTTTTCAGCATTTTCTGTTTTTGTTTCAGATTTCCAGCATCCAGAGTATTTTGCTTTCATTACATGGTTGTCTGCTTCCACCTCTGTTACCATGATGCTATGTTTTTGCTGCTAAGTTCTGAAAATCTAAATTTGTTTCAAGTAGTAATCTTGTCTGAATCGCATCTCCATTTATACCACACACCAAACGATCTCTAAGCGCATCATTGATGTATCACACTCCCACTATTCAGTTAATTGTTTCAGACTTGCCACATAACAAGCGACTGTGTTTCCCGTGGCTCTATTCCTGGAATTAAAGTTGAACCATTGCATCATCACCAAAGATTTGGGCTGATAATGAATCTTACAAGGATCACTAAGTCATCAAAACTTTTTGAATCTGGGGCACTGGGTGCCAACAAATTTCGAATTAATCCATATGTCTTACTCCCACACGTGGATAAGAGGATCGTGTGCCTCTTCTCCCCTGCAATGTTGTTTGCCTGGAAGAAGAACGCGAGGCGTTCAACATAGTGAGGCCAACTGTCGAATGTTGGATCGAAAGGCTCCACTCTCCCAAATTCCGGCATGTTCTGATGGAATTGCTTTGACAGGATGAAAATTATTCTTTACTTAGAACTATTGTGTAACAAGGTATGGCCCGATTTTGGTTCTTCTGATTTCCTTCATTTGTTCTTGCTTTTTACCTCGTCCTTTCATGTCTTTCCCTGCTTTTTACTCTCGTCGCCAGTTTGTTGCATCCAGTTCCCTGGTTTATTAGGGCTAAAGAATCCAGGTGACCAAGTTGGTACCAAGACAGATGATCAGTAGACCGTTCTTAGGATAAACATACTCTGTTTATTTACAAAAGGAACTAAGCAGCAATACTTGTGTGCTTACAACTCACAAAACTTTACTCTTCAGACTCTAACTCAAGGCTACTGACTGCAGAGGTAGCCTGCACTACTCTGTTATTGAGTACCAAGACCACATGAACTTCCATTACAACACTTATCTTAAATAACACATCAGATTACTACTGTTACTATGCGTGTGTGTTTCTGTGCGTGTGTGTTTTTGTGCATGTGTGTGTTTCTGTGTGTGTCATGAAGCTACTAATGTACATAATATTATTGGAAATAACTTTTCTTTTAGTCTGTGAGTGTGTCCTAATTGGATTAAAGCCAGCTAGTCTGGGTGCTTTGATGTGTACTAGTTTTGATATGGAAGAGAGATAGCAAGTATTCGCATTTTTTGAATAGTGCATTCAAGTAGGGTGAAAACTGAACTTAATCTCTCTAACAATAAAGCCCCTTTCATGGTACCAATGTTATTAGTAATATAAACATATTGCTTAGCATCTGCTAGGTAGGTGCTAGTTTTCACCCCACTTCTTGAATGCTCTATTCAAAAAATACAAATGCACTCTATCTCTCTCACATCTCAAAACTAGTACATATCAAAGCAGCCAGGTTAGCTGGCTTTAATCCAGTTAAGACACAAATAGACTAAACCAATATTTTCTAATAATATTATATACATTAATAGTTTCATGACATTAGCGTTTGTGTGAGCAGTTGCTTCTCTCTGGTCATGTGTTTGCCTGCATGTTGTTTGCATGTGATTATAATCATGTGTGTTTACCTGCATGTTTTTTCTACAGGGCTTGCTTTGACACTCTTCAGACCAAACATCTGACCATCTGGTTGACTTTTGACTACATCTCAGATGTCATTTATATTCTCGACCTATTAGTCCGACTCAGAACAGGTTTGTTTAATTTCCTCTAACAAACTCGGCCCACCCTCATGCTGCTTTGTGGAGTAACACAACCCCATCAGACCCGGCATTATAATGTTGACAATTGTGAGGGTAAATGCTAATTGAAGAAATGGCTTTCACCCTGAGGAACAAAAGAACCACTGTCCCCTCTTAACTTGCGTTTGCTGTGTGTTACTGGCTTATTTTACTGCAGCCGTGCATACACATAACTTCAAGGGAGCATTGCAGGTTTGCAGCCTATTTGTTCCCAGTGTGACACATTCCCATTTGCTACATGGCCTCACATTTGCACATCAGAGAGGAAATATATGCCATCTCCCCCTGCCTCCTTCTAGATCAAAAACAATTTGAAGAAATAGCCTGTTGCTTTTGATCAGGGCTGCAGCACTGAACCACAATGAACACAGGGGCATTGAGAGTCACAGTAACTCCTGAATCCATGCTCTGGCTGAGATGAACTGACTAAATCCAGATAGGAGTGACAACAGTGACAGTGGAGACAGCACAATGATGGTGGGAATACTGTAGTGTCAACAGTGGCAATGAGATTACGGCATTGCCAACAGTGGTGGTTGGGATACTGCACTGTTGACAGTGGTGCGGTTACAGCACTGTCAACATCGATGGTTTTGGGACACTGCGCTGACTGAGCTGGCCGAGTCCTAAAGGACATAGCTGCTAGACTGAGTCTGCAGCAGGTTGTGAGGGAACCAAGGGGCAAAAACATACTTGACTTCATCCTCACCAACCTGCCTGCTGCAGGTGCATCTGTCCATGACAGTATCAGTAGGAGTAACCACCGCACAGTCTTTGTGGAGGCGAAGTCCCGCCTTTAGATTGAGTTATGTGGCATGACTACCATGCTAAATGGGATAGATTTCAAACTGATCTAGATCTAGCAACTCAATATTGGGTATCCATGAGGCACCGTAGGCCATCAGCATCAGCAGAATTATACATGAACATAATCTATAACCTTGTGGCTTGGCATATCTCCCACTACCATCAAGCCAGAGGATCAACTCTGGTTCAATGAAGAGTGCAGGAGCAGCACCAGGCATACCTAAAAATGAGATGTCAACCTGGTGAAGCTACAACACATGACTACTTCTGTGAAAAACAGCATAAGCAGCAAATGATAGACAGAACGAAGCGATCCCACAAACAACAGATCAGATCTAACCTCTGCAGTCCTGCCCCATCCAGTCGTCAATAGTAGTGGACAATTAAACAACTCACTGGAAGAGGAGGCTCCACAAATATCCCCATCCTCAAGGATGGAGGAGCCCAGCACATCAGTGCAAAAGATAAGGCTGAAGCATTCGCAACAATCTTCAACCAGAAGTGCCGGTTGAATGATCCATCTCGGTCTCCTCCAGAGGTCCCCAGCATCAAAGATGCCAGTCTTCAGCCAATTCGATTCACTCCATGTGATATCAAGAAATGGCTGAAGGCACCAGTGCAAAGGCTATGGGCCCTGACAATCTTCCAGCAATAGCACTGAAGACTTGTGCTCCGGAACTTGCTGCACCTCTAACCAAGCTGTTCCAGTACAGCTACAACAATGGCATCTACCTGGCAATGTGGAAAATTGCCCAGGTATGTCCTGTACACACAAAGCAGGACAAACCCAACCCGGCCAATTACTGCCCCATCAGTCAACTCTCCATCATCTGTAAAGTAATGGAAGGGGTCATCAACAGTGCTATCAAGTGGCACTTGCTTGGTAATAACCTGTTCACTGATGCCCGTTTGGGTTCCGCCAGGGCCACTCAGCTCCTGACCTTATTATAGCTTTGGCTCAAACATGGACAAAAGAGCTGAACTCCCAAGGTGAGGTGAGAGTGACTGCCCTTGAAATCAAGGCAGTATTTGATTGAGTGTGGCATCAAGGAGCCCCAGCAAAACTGGAGTCAATAGGAATTGGAGAAAACTTTCCGCTGGCTGGAGTCATACCTAGCACAGAGGAAGATGGCTGTGGTTGTTGGAGGTCAGTCATCTCGGCTCCAGGACATCACTGCAGGAGTTCTGCAGGGTAGTGTCCTCGGCCCAACCACCTTCAGCTGCTTCATCAATGATCTTCCTTCCATCATAAGGTCAGAAGTGGGGATGATCAGTGATGATTGCACAATGTTCAGCACTATTAATGACTCCTTAGATACTGAAGCAGTCCATATCCAAATGCAGCAAGACCTGGACAATATCCAAGCTTGGGCTGACAAGTAACATTCGCGCCACACAGGTATCTGGAAATGACCATCTCCAACAAAAGAGAATCCAACCATCACCCCTTGATGTTCAATGTCATTACCATCACTGAACCCCCAATTATCAACATGTTGGGGGTTACCATTGACCAGAAACTGAACTGGACTAGCCATATAAATACTGTGGCTACAAGAGGCTAGGAATTGTGTGATGAGTAACCCACCTCCTAACTCCCCAAAGCTGGCCACCATCTACAAGGCACAAGTCAAGAGTGTGATGGAATACTCTCCGCTTGCCTGGATGAGTGCAGCTCCAACTACACTAAAGAAGCTGGACACCATCCAAGACAAAGCAGCCCACTTGATTGGCACCCCATTCACAAACATTCACTCCCCCCACCACCGACGCACAGTGGCAGCAGTGTGTACCATCTACAAGATGCACTGCAGCAATTCACCAAGGCTCCTTCGACAGCACCTTTCAAACCCATGACCACTACCACCTTGAAGGACAAGGACAGAAGGTAGATGGGAACACCACCACCTGGAAGTTCTCCTCCAAGTCACTCACTATCCTGTCTTGGAAATATATCACCGTTCCTTCACTGTCGCTGGGTCAAATTCCTGGAACTCCCCTCCTAGCAGTACTCTGGGTGTACCTACTCCACATGGACTCTAGCGGTTCAAGAAGGCAACTCACCACCACCATCTCAACGGCAATTAGGGATGGGTAATAAATGCTGGCCCAGCCAGCGAAGCCCACATGGCATGAATGAATTAAAAAAAAACTGTTGCCAGTGATGGCAGTGGGGGGTGGGGGGCGGGGTGGGGGGGGGGGGTGTGGTGGTGGGCACACTGCATTGTTGCCAGTGATGGTGGGGATTACTGAACTGTTGACAGTGACAGTGAGGGGCACTGCACTGTTATATCAACCCTCTGCAAAGTTAAATATAAAAGCAGAGAGACCATTTTAAAACACTGGCTAGCCATCAGCTGGAGTATTGTGGACTATTTTGGACACCAAACTTCAGGATAGATGCAAAGGGCTTAGAAAGGTCAGCAAGGAGTTTTTCCATGGTGTAGCCAGCGCTGAAGGATTTCAGATATGTGAAAATAGAAACATTAGCACTGTTCTCTGGAACAGGGATTGAGGGGTGGGGTAGGGGAGCAAGTGTCAATAGTCAGAGGTTATATCACTTGGAAAAGATCTAGACACCTTGGTGAGAATTATATTTTGCTCTGAGTTATCGGGTCTGGAATACAATCATCATTTTGAAAGGGACCTGGATGGGTATTTGAGGATAAATAATTGTCAGGAGACAAAATGTGGACAAGTGGGACTAAGCATAACTACTCTTTCAAAGAACAAGCACAGGCGTGAAAGGTCAAATGGCCTCTTTCTATGTTGTAAGTTTCTATGATTCTGTGGGAAAGTGATAGCAGAAGGAGCTGAAAATTTGTACTAAATTCAGAAAGGTTTATTCAGACTGGCTTTTCTCTCCTTGTATCACTAACATTGCCCATTTATTCTTGGGCAGGATTTCTTGAACAGGGTTTGCTTGTCACAGAGTTGAAGAAGTTACAAGATAATTGCGTCAAAAGCTTGCAGTTTAAGTTGGACATCATTTCGATCTTACCGACAGATCTGGGTTACTTGGCAATGGGACTCAATTACCCACAACTCCGATTCAATCGCCTCCTGAAATTGCCACGGATGTTTGAGTTTTGTGATCGTACAGAAACCAGAACAAACTACCCCAATGTATTTCGAATCGGCAACCTGCTGCTCTATCTGCTGATTATCATTCACTGGAATGCCTGTATTTACTACGTTATCTCCAAGACCATTGGCTTTGGTTCTGATAGCTGGGTGTACCCAAACATCTCTGACCCTTACCACGGCTATCTGGCAAGAGAATATATTTACTCTCTGTACTGGTCAACGCTCACACTCACCACAATTGGGGAGACACCAGCACCTGTCCTGGATGTAGAGTTCTTGTTTGTAGTGTTTGATTTTCTGGTAGGAGTTCTCATCTTTGCCACGATTGTGGGTAATGTCGGGTCAATGATATCCAACATGAATGCAGCTCGTGCAGATTTTCAGGCAAAAGTCGATGCCATCAAACACTACATGCAGTTCCGAAAGGTCAGCAAGGAGGTCGAAGCCCGCGTTATTAAATGGTTTGATTACCTCTGGGCTAACAAAAAAACGGTTGATGAACGTGAAGTGTTGAGAAGTCTGCCAGATAAACTAAAGGCAGAAATCGCCATCAATGTCCATCTAGAAACTCTGAAGAAAGTGCGAATCTTTCAAGACTGTGAGGCTGGCCTGTTGTTGGAGTTAGTATTAAAGCTAAGACCTCAGGTCTTCAGTCCTGGAGATTACATCTGTCGCAAGGGGGATATCGGGAAAGAAATGTACATCATTAAGGAAGGGAAGCTGGCAGTGGTGGCTGATGATGGGGTAACACAGTATGTCATCCTGAGCACTGGCAGCTGCTTTGGAGAGATCAGTATCTTAAACATCGAGGGCAGTAAGATGGGGAACAGAAGAACAGCAAATATCCGGAGCATCGGATACTCTGATCTCTTCTGTCTGTCCAAAGATGACCTAATGGAAGCTTTGATAGAGTTTCCAGAAGCAAAGAAAGTTCTAGAAGAGCGAGGCAAGGAGATTTTAATAAAAGAGGGACTGCTGGATGAAAGGCGTGTGGAAGTGGTAATGGGAGAGAAAGACATGGAGGAGAAAGTGGAGAGACTTGAATCAAACCTCTATACCTTACAGACACGATTTGCAAGGCTATTAAATGAGTACAACTCAACTCAGCAGAAATTAAAACAGAGAATCACAATCATTGAGAAGAAACTAAAGCAGTTCGATATTGGATCTGTATCTGATTGCTCAGATAGTGTGAACGAGACTGTGGGAACTAAACATGAGAATGAGAATCAGTGAGAATGCTGCTGTGTTCACTGAAACAAGCTGCAGGCAGACACCAGTCTGCTCAGCTCAGCATCCTGGGCTAGCTAAACCAGATATTTGAAGGTGTCATCAAATCTGCCCTTTACATTGTATGACACTCAGTGTGATATAGCACCAGAACAACATCCTCAAAAGGGATAGAGCAATTAATAAAAAGATATTGAGAACTATCGCTAACAAAATGGTATATCTCTACTGTATGCTGCTCTCTTTATTATGGGCTCATTTCTTTCTAAACTCCGATTCCAGGGGTGCTGCTCACCCTCACCCTACATCAGCAGGTACTTTAGAATTAAGGCCAATCATAGAGTCATAGAGGTCTACAGCACAGAAAAAGGCCCTTCGGCTCACCGAGTCTGCGCGGCTCAAACAAGTACCTAACTATTCGAATCCCATTTTCCAGCACTAGGCCCATAGCCTTGTATGCCATGATATCGCAAGTGCACATCCGAATACTTCTTAAATGTTATGAGGGTTTCTGCCTCTACCACTCTTTCAGGCAGTGAGTTCCAGGTTCCCACCACCCTCTGGGTAAAAAAATTCTTCCTCACATCTCCTCTAAACCTCCTGCCCCTTACCTTAAATCTATGCCCCCTGGTTATTGATCCCTCCACCAAGGGGAAAAGCTCCTTCCTGTCTACCCTAGCTATGCACCTTATAATTCTATACACCTCAATTATGTCCCCCCTCAATCTCCTCTGCTCCAGGGAAAATAGTCCCAGTCTATCCAATCTCTCCTCATAACGAAAACTCTCCAGCCCAGGCAACATCCTGGTAAATCTCCTCTGCACTCTCTCTAGTGCAATCACATCCTTCCTATAATGTGGGTTCCAGAACTGCACGCAATACTCTGGCTGTGGCCTAACCAGTGTTTTATACAGTTCCAGCATAACCTCCCTGCTCTTACATTCGATAATAAAGGCAAGTATCCCATATGCCTCCTTAACCACCTTATCTACCTTTCCCGCTACCTTAAGGGACCAATGGACATGCATACCAAGGTCCCTCTGATCCTCGGTACTTCCCAGGGTTCATTGTGTATTTCCGTGCCTTGTTTGTCCTGCCCAAGTGCATCATCTCACACTTATCTGGATTAAATTCCATTTGCCACTGATCAGCCCATCTGACCAGCCCATCTATATCCTCCTGTAATCTAAGGCTATACTCCTCACTATTTACTACCCCATCAATTTTTGTGTCATCCGTGAACTTACTGATCAACCCTCCTACATTCAAGTCTAAATCCTTTATATATACCACAAACAGCAAGGGACCCAACACTGATCCCTGTGGAGCCCCAGTGGACACAGGCATCCAGTCACAACAACACCCCTCGACTATCACCCTCTGCTTCCTGCCACTCAGCCAACTCTGGATCCAAGTTGCCAAATTGCCTTGGATCCCATGGGCTCTTACCTTCGTTATCAGTCTCCCATGTGGAACCTCTTCAAAAGCCTTGCTGAAGTCCAAGTAGACTACGCCAAATGCATTGCTCTCATCTACACACCTGGTCACCTCTTTGAAAAATTCAATCAAATTGGTCAGACATGACCTCCCCTTAACAAAACCATGTTGACTGTCCTTGATTGATCCCTGCCTCTCTAAGTGTAGATTAATTCTGTCCCTCAGAATTGCCTCTAATGGTTTCCCCACAACTGAGGCTAGACTGACTGGCCTGTAGTTCCCTGGTTTATCCCTTCCTCCCTTCTTGAATAACAGTACCACATTGGCTGTCCTCCAGTCCTCTGGCACCTCTCCTGTGGCCAGAGAGGTATTGAAAATTATTGCCTGCGCCCCTGCTATCTCCTCCCTTGCCTCACTCAACAGCCTGGGATACATTTCATCTGGGCCTGGATATTTCTCCACTTTTAAGCCTGCCTGACCACTTAGAACCTCTTCCCTTTCCATGCTAATTTCTTTAATTATATCACAGTCCTTCTGCCTGATTTCCATACCCATTTCATCCCTCTCACTTGTGAACACTGACAAAGTATTCATTTAGAACCCTACCTATGTCTTCTGGCTCCACACACACATTACCACTGTGGTCCTTAACAGGCCCTATCCTTTCCCTAGTTATCCTCTTACTCTTAATGTACTTGTAAAATAACTTTGGATTTTTCTTTATTTTACCTGCCAATGCTTTTTTATGCCCCTTTTTGCTCTCCTAATTTCCATTTTAAGTTCCCCGATACACATTCTATATTCTAGGGCTTCTGCTGTTTTGAGCTCTCGGTATTTGCCATAAGCCTCCCATTTTCTCCTAATCCAATCCTGTATATCCCTTGATATCCAGGGTTCCCTGGATTTGTTGGTCTCACCCTTTGTCTTTACTGGAATATGTTGGCCCTGTACTCTCCCTATTTCCTTCTTGAATGAGTCCCACTGCTCTGACGCAGATTTACCTACCAGTAGCTGCTCCCAGTCCACTCTGGCCAAATTATATCTAATCTTATTAAAATCGGCCTTCCCCCAATTTAGAACTCTGATTTCAGGCCTAATCCATGTCCTTTTCCATAACAACCTTGAATTTAACAGAGTTCTGATCACTATCTGCAAAATGTTCCCACATTGATACCTCTACCACTTGTCCAGCTTCATTCCCTAAAATTAAGTCCAGGACCTCTTAAAGGACCTTCTATGTACTGGCTTAAAATGCATCTCTGGGATGCATTTTAAGAACTCCGCTCCCTCTAAACCTATCACATTATGACTAACCCAGTTAATGTTGGGAAAGTTGAAATACCCCACTATTGATACCCTATTATTTTTACACTTCTAATCGATGACTGTTGAACAACCCAACCATGACCATTCCTGCTTTCCATTGATAACTGCGCACAGGTTCTAGCAGGGATCACGAGCAGGAACCCTGGCCGATTTCCCCTCTCCTTAACCCCAGGAACCCTGGCTGAATCACCCTCTCCCTAACCCAAGGATCACTGGACAGTGATCAGGAACCCTGGCTAATTTCCCCTCTCTATAACACAAGAATCACTGGACAGTGATCATGAGCAGGAACCCTGGCTGATTTCCCATCTTTCTATCCAGTGATCCTTGGGTTAGTGACCAGGAGCAGGAACCTCAGCTGAATTCCCCTCTCTCTATAGCCCAAGGATCACTGGACAGTGCTTAGGAACAGGAATCCTGGCTGAATTCCCCTCTCCCTAACCCAAGGATCATTGGACAGTGATCAGGAGCAGGAACCTCAACTGATTTCCCCTGTCTCTCTCTAAGCCAGGGGTCACTGGACAGTGATCAGGAACAGGAACGCTGGCTGATTTCCGCTCTCTATAACACAAGAATCACTGGACCGTGATCAGGAACATTAACCCTGGCTGATTTCCCCTCTGATTTTCCCCTCTCTCTTTAACCCAGGGGGCACTGGACAGTCATCAGGAACAGGAACCCTGGCTGAATTCCCCTCTTTCTCTAACCCAGGGATCACTGGACAGTGATCAGGAGCAGGAATCTCAGCTGAATTCCCCTCTCTCACTAAACCAAGCATCAGTAGACAGTGGTCAGGAAGTGTCTCTCAAGTTCTGTCGAAGGGTCATGAGGACTCGAAACGTCAACTCTTTTCTTCTCCGCCGATGCTGCCAGACCTGCTGAGTTTTTCCAGGTAATTCTGTTTTTGTTTAGGAAGAGATATGGGTTTAGGGAGGGTATCCAGAGGTTGGATTACAGATAGCTGAATGTGCGCTTGCCAGTTGAGCGTGTGCAGATTGATGTCAATGAGCACACAAAAGCGGGACCAGTAACCAGAGGATACAGGTAATTGGGAAAACAGGGAAGATGCCAAATTTTTTAAGCTGTGAGTTATGATTCAGAAACCACTGCCTGATAGTATTGAATCTACTTCCCCCCAGTGAAGAACCCTATGGGGAAAAGGCTTCTTGCATTGCTCCTTTTTAAATATATATTCCATTCCCATTATTTTTATTCCCAATATATATCCTATTCCCTCCCCCACTGGAGGTGGTACCATGTGAGCCTTGTGCCCTCCTGTGCTGCCAGTTCTTTTGGTGTGGTGCTACCTCTTGAGCAGGGCACCAGCGTGGATGTTCTCAGTGTACACCAGAAGCCAGGGATGGGGTGCTATCCTGATGTCACACAATCCTACAGTCTGACATGATGCCAAACCTCCTAACTTGAACCACACCGGTCCAGGTAATGAATTTGTGTGTCACTCTGAGCTATAAGACGGGCCCTACATCAGTGCTAATTAAAGGGCCAAACAACAAATTTGCAGGACAGGTCATTGAACTATTTTTCCTCAGGCTGTGTTTGTGGAAGCACTGTTAAGTGTTTTTGAAGTTGGGTTTCAAGAGCTGGTGCTTCTAGTAATAGTGGACAGAGGAAATACCTGAACCAGGTGTGGGAACTGTGGTTGCAGTGCCTCTTGGTCTGTACCATGACCAGGAAATGGATCAGATTGTGGAAAAGGGAAATGCTGCAGAGAGGGAAGTGGAGCAGGAACAGCAGGAGGTGAGGGGGGGTGGGGGGGTGGGGTGCGGTGGTATCCTGGATCCTTTTAACCAGCTAGGCCTTGAGAGAGTAGATTATCGAGCTCCGATTTCATTCATGCAACCTCCACATTCATGCAACCTCCACATTCATGCAACCTCCACATTTATGCGACCTCCAACATGAACCCAACACCCTCCACCATTACATCCTTCCGAAATGCACTATCATAATGTTCTCCTTGCATCTAACAATGAAAGCCAGCAAAAATCTTTTCATTAACATCTTTATCCAACAACACATCCAGTTATACAATCTTCATACTGTAAAGAACAATTTTTTTCTTGGACTTTAAGATTGGATTGTGGCTTTAAAACTGCCAGGGTTGCAGTTGAAAGGCTTGCCCCAGAAACAGAGAGATAAAAGCAAAGAACAGTGGACTTGTAAAGGCATTAAAATCAGGTTTTCAACTAGTAAACTACAGACTGGAAGTGCTGAAAGAGCACCTCGTGTCAGCAGTACAAGTCTACAGAGAACTTGGAAATCATCTAACCCTGTATTCCAGGTTGATGCTATTGAACTGTTTTTACCTCTCCCTTAAAGTCCTTGTTTTGTGTGTCTTATGTGTGTGTGTATTTGTATATAAAGGGGTTGAGTAAATTACAGAGTTAAAAGTTAGCAGTTCATATTGCATTCTTTTGTCACTGGTTAAAAACAAGTAAATAACTTTTTATTAAACAAATTAAGTTTACAAACCTGGCACTGGTATTCTGTTAATCTAATTTAAATTAAATTACACAGTTAGGTAAAATTGGGGCACTTTGGTGGTCTGATTAAATTTTCTCTCATTTGTCACGGCTCGGGGAGCAGTGGGGCTTAACATTACAGCGCACTATTCCCAGTGAGTCGTGACAATACTTAGTGTCAGTCTTATGTGTGCCTTTGCCTATCCTAGTGTTTCTATACAGTGCCTACCCAGTGGCTGCAGTGTGGCTGGTGGAAGGTGGCTGACTTTCACTGGGGTAGACTGCAGATGGCCTTTGAGAATACCCTCGAACAACTCTGGGCTTTGAGGCTTCAGACTGCACCACCTTGTTGTGGGCAGCAGTAGGCTGGTCGGTTTGACAGTACTCACTGGCAGTGTGGGAAGTGCAAATACTGTCATGCTGAGAGAATACAGCAGGTTCATCCTCAATATTGCCCCTACTCTCCTAGTAATTGCTTAGAGGATAGACTGCTAGTGACAGGCTGAATGCCTCTTTAAGCGCTGAGAGCTGCAAACATCGTGGCACTACTGTGAACCTACAAAGCAACAAGCAGAGATTTCATGTCTTAAATAAGAACAGAAAATGCTGGAAAAAACTCAGTTAACATTTTGAGCCATATGACTTCTTCAGAGCTAAAGAGAAATGTGATTAAATTTATAATGTTGAAGGGGGTGGAGCAGGTGAAACTGGATAGGTCAGTGATAGGTGGGGGCTAAGGAGAGATTGGCGAAGATGTCATGGACACAAGAAAAAGGAAGTGTTAATTGTAGTGATAAGGGCTAAAGAAGGAATGGGATAGTGGCACCGAAGAAAGCAGGATGTGTTAATAGCAGAACAAGGGTCAGCACTCTGTGAAAGTATAACATGGAACAAGTGACAGATGGCCTTTTTGGGGTGGTTGGGGAAAATGGATAGAAAAAAGGATTAAAATGAGAATAAATGAATAAAAATAAAAATAAGTAAATAAAAATAAATGTTTTAAAAAGGGATAAAAAGGGGTGAAGAAAGAGCAGAGAGTTCATGGTCTGAAGTTGTTGAACTCAATGTTAAGTCCAGAAGGCTGTAAAGTGCCTAATTGGAATGGAGTGCTGGTCCTTGTTCTGTTATTAACACATTTGGCTTTCTTACCTTTATGCACTTTCTTTAGCCCTTATCACTATAATTGACACTCCCTTTGTCTTGTGTCGATGACATCTTGGTCAATCTTTCCTTAACCCCCACCTATCGCTGACCTTCTTTCCAGCTTCATGTGCTCCACCTCCCATAAACAGTATAAATTTCATCATGATAAAAATAAAAAACTGCAAATGCTGGAAATCCAAAACAAAAACAGAATTACCTGGAAAAACTCAGCAGGTCTGGCAGCATTGGCGGAGAAGAAAAGAGTTGACGTTTCGAGTCCTCATGACCCTTCAACAGAACTGATTTTTCTTTACAATGAGAGGGGTGAAATATAAGCTGGTTTAAGGTTGGGGGGGAAGAGAGAAGTGGAGGGGGGGTGTTGTTGTAGGGACAAACAAGCAGTGATAGGAGCAGATCATCAAAAGATGTCACAGACAAAGGAACAAAAGAACACAGAGGTTTTGAAGTTGGTGATATTATCTAAACGAATGTGCTAATTAAGAATGGATGGTAGGGCACTCAAGGTATAGCTCTAGTGGGGGTGGGGAGAGCATAAAAGATTTGAAATATTTAAAAATAATGGAAATAGGTGGGAAAAGAAAAATCTGTATGATTTATTGGAAAAAAACAAAAGGAAGGGGGAAACAGAAAGGGGGTGGGGATGGAGGGGGGAGCTCAAGACCTAAAGTTGTTGAATTCAATATTCAGTCCGGAAGGCTGTAAAGTGCCGAGTCGGAAGATGAGGTGTTGTTCCTCCAGTTTGCGTTGGGCTTCACTGGAACAATGCAGCAAGTCAAGGACAGACATGTGGGCAAGAGAGCAGGGTGTAGTGTTAAAATGGCAAGCGACAGGGAGGTTTGGGTCATTCTTGCGGACAGACCGCAGGTGTTCTGCAAAGCGGTCGCCCAGTTTACGTTTGGTCTCTCCAATGTAGAGGAGACCACATTGGGAGCAACAAATGCAGTAGACTAAGTTGGGGGAAATGCAAGTGAAATGCTGCTTCACTTGAAAAGAGTGTTTGGGCCCTTGGACAGTGAGGAGAGAGGAAGAGAAGGGGCAGGTGTTGCATCTTTTGAGTGGGCATGGGGTGGTGCCATAGGAGGGGGTTGAGGAGCAGGGGGTGATGGAGGAGTGGACCAGGGTGTCCCGGAGGGAGCGATCCCTACGGAATGCCGATGGGGGGGGTGAAGGGAAGATGTGTTTGGTGGTGGCATCATGCTGGAGTTGGCGGAAATGGCGGAGGATGATCCTTTGAATGCGGAGGCTGGTGGGGTGATAAGTGAGGACAAGGGGGACCCTATCATGTTTCTAGAAGGGAGGAGAAGGCGTGAGGGCGAATGAGCGGGAGATGGGCCGGACACGGTTGAGGGCCCTGTCAACGACCGTGGGTGGAAAACCTCGGTTAAGGAAGAAGGAGGACTTGTCAGAGGAACTGTTTTTGAAGGTAGCATCATCGGAACAGAGGCGACAGAGGCGAAGGAACTGAGAGAATGGGATGGAGTCCTTACAAGAAGCGGGGTGTGAGGAGCTGTAGTCGAGATAGCTGTGGGATTCGGTGGGTTTGTAATGGATATTGGTGGACAGTCTATCACCAGAAATTGAGACAGAGAGGTCAAGGCAGAGAAGGGAAGTGTGGACCACGTGAAAATGATGGAGGGGTGGAGATTGGAAGCAAAATTAATAAATTTTTCCAAGTCCCGACGAGAGCATGAAGCAACACCGAAGTAATCATCGATGTACCAGAGAAAGAGTAGGACTGGAACAAGGAATGTTCCACATACCCCATAAAGAGACAGGCATAGCTGGGGCCCATGCGGGTACCCATAGCTACACCTATTATTTGGAGGAAGTGAGAGGAGTTGAAGGAGAAATTGTTCAGCGTGAGAACAAGTTCAGCCAGACGGAGGAGAGTAGTGGTGGATGGGGATTGTTCGGTCCTCTGTTCGAGGAAGAAGCTAAGGGCCCTCAGACCATCCTGGTGGGGGATGGAGGTGTAGAGGGATTGGACGCCCATGGTGAAGAGGAAGCGGTTGGGGCCAGGGAACTGGAAATTGTTGATGTGACGAAAGGTGTCAGAGGAATCACGGAAGTAGGTGGGAAGGGACTGGACAAGGTGAGAGAGAAGGGAGTCAAGATAACGAGAAATGAGTTCTGTGGGGCAGGAGCAAGCTGAGACGATCGGTCTACCGGGGCAGTTCTGTTTGTGAATTTTGGGTAGGAGATAGAAACGGGCCGTCCGAGGTTGGGCGACTATCAGGTTGGAAGATGTGGGAGGAAGATCCCCAGAGAAGATGAGGTCAGTGACAGTACTGGAAACAATGGCTTGATGTTCAGTGGTGGGGTCATGGTCCAGGGAGAGGTAGGAGGAAGTGTCTGCGAGTTGACGCTCAGCCTCCGCAAGGTAGAGGTCAGTGCGCCAGACAATAACAGCACCATCCTTGTCAGCGGGTTTGATGACAATGTCAGGGTTGGACCTGAGAGAATGAAGTGCAGTAAGTTCAGAGAGAGACAGGTTAGAATGGGTGAGAGGAGCAGAGAAATTGAGACGACTAATGTCGCGCCGACAGTTCTCAATGAAAAGATCAAGAGAAGGTAAGAATCCAGAGGGAGGGGTCCAGGTGGAGGGAGAATATTGGAGGTGGGTGAAAGGATCCGTTGAATGGAGAGAGGACTCCTGCCCAAAGAAGTGAGCCCGGAGACGAAGACGGCGGAAGAAGAGTTCAGCATCGTGCCGAGCCCGAAATTCATTAAGGTGAGGGCGTAAGGGTATGAAACTAAGTCCTTTGCTGAGCACTGAACGTTCAGCATCGGAGAGGGGAAGGTCAGGGGGTATAGTGAATACATGGCTGGGGCTGGGATTGGAAGATGGGGTGGGGACGGAGGGACAGGCAGGGGTGGAGGGTCCTAGATGGGTGTTGGTGTCGATGAGTTGCTGGAGCTTGCGTTCCTTAGCACTTGAGAGAAAGAGAAAAAGTTTCTTGTTGAGGTGTCGGATGAGCCGAAGGGACTTGGGAGTCCTAGTCCAGGATTGTCTTAAGGTTAACTTGCAGATTGAGTCGATAGTTAGGAAGGCAAATGCAATGTTGGCTTTTATTTCGAGAGGACTAGAATATAAAAGCAGGGATGTGCTGCTGAGGCTTTATAAGGCTCTGGTCAGACCACATTTAGAATATTGTGAGCAATTTTGGGCCCCGTATCTCAGGAAGGATGTGCTGGCCCTGGAGAGGGTTCAGAGGAGGTTCACGAGAACGATCCCAGGAATGAAAGGCTTAACATATGAGGAACGTTTGTGGACTCTGGGTCTATACTCGATAGAGTTTAGAAGGATGAAGGGGATCTGATTGAAACTTACAGAATACTGAAAGGCTTGGATAGAGTGGACGTTGGGAAGATGTTTTCATTAATAGGAGAGACTAGGACCTGAGGGCACAGCCTCAGAGTAAAGGGAAGACCTTTTAGAACAGAGATGAGGAGAATCTTCTTTAGCCAGAGAGTGGTGAATCTATGGAATTCATTGCCACAGAAGGCTGAGGAGGCCAGGTCATTGAGTGTATTTAAGACCGAGATAGATAGGTTCTTGATTGGTAAGGCGATCAAAGGTTACAGTGAGAAGGTGGGAGAATGGGGTTGAGAAACTTATCAGCCATGATTGAATGGCGGAGCAGATTCGATGGGCCGAATGGCCTAATTTCTGCTCCTATGTCTTATGGTCTTATGCTGACGTCTGTGTAATGTTAGTGGAAGGCAAAGATAAATTACAAAATAAAACCATCAAAAATATAAAAATAAGTAGTGTAATATTCAACAGGCACATAAATAACAAAAGGAAAATTAAGATAAGGATGAGGCCGCTCAGGGATGGGCAGAACAAATTCACAGGCAATGGCAATGAACCTTAGGAATCATTGGATGGAGTTTCCTGTGCCTGCTGGCAGCGGGCGTGATATGGCATGAGCGGGCAATAGGTCAGATCAGTTTCACGGCAGCAGGAAGGCAGGTTGCGATTGTCCGCTCAGCCAGCCAATGGTGGGCCGCGTTTCCATCGGGAATCTCATTATAATATACCAGCATATCATTATCAGGCCATACTACCAGGCTCTTGCATCCCCGCTGGATCGTCTGTACACATCGGCGTGAAAGCACACCAACATGTTTCGCAATAGTGCACTTAGCGGCCTACACTTTGGGTGAACTGGAAGTGAGTGCACAATGTTCTGCAGGGCTCACCAAGGTCGCCAGTTGCTTTGCAGGCATCCAGCGCGGAGGTTGGGGTTAAGTGCCACCTTGCCCAACTGGTGGTGGGGTGGGGTGGGGAGGAGAAACGGGGCAAGTGCAATCTTGCCTCTGGGGTGACTTTTGAGGGTGAGGGGGAGCAGGGGGCAAGTGCAGCCTTGCCTTTGAGGCGACTGGTGGTGGGAGGGGTGGGGAGTGGTGGTGGTTAAGTGCAGCCCTGCCTCTGAAGTGACTGGTGGAAGATGTGGGTGAGTGCTGTGGTGGGATTTCAGGGAGGGTGCCTCTAATTCCTCTTCTGAGTTTTCTTCAGGTCTTGATTGGAGGCCCTGGGACATGGACTCTGTCGGCTGTTTAGCAGATGTGCCTGCGAAAACAAGGAGAGATATTTAATGCATGACAGTGGCCTGTGAAAGAGGATACATCAGTTACGGCATGGTTGATGGATGTTGCACTGCTGGATCCTCACTTGGTAGAGCAGCGCCGACCTCACCGTCAGCACAGGACCAGTCCCAGTCATCGCCGGCCAGCTGGATGGTTCTATTTTCAAAGTCCGTGAGAACCTTGATTTCAGGTATTCCTCCACCAGATGCGATCTCTCTCTCTTCTATGCCACCTTATCCTGCATGAAGAGAGATAGAGACAGTGTAATCAGGATGCCTGCCAGGCCAGATGATAAGTATGCCTAGTCTGTGTAGGTAGTGAGTGGTCCCATGGATGGGATGAGGACAATGATGGTGAGTGTGGAAGAGTGAATAGTGATGTCCCTTAAACTGGCAGTGAGTGAGGGACTTGTTGATGTAATTTCTGGTGATAGACTGTCCACCAATATCCATTACAAGCCTACTAACTCCCACAGCTAGCTCGACTACAGCTCCTCACACCCTGCTTCCTGTAAGGACTCCATCCCATTCTCTCAGTTCCTTCACCTCCGTCACATCTGTTCTGATGATGCCACTTTCAAAAACAGTTCCTCTGACATGTCCTCCTTCTTCCTTAACTGAGATTTTCCACCCACGGTGGTTGACAGGGCACTCAACTGTGTCTGGCCCATCTCCCGCACATCCGCTCTCACACCTTCTTCTCCCTCCCAGAAACATTATAGGGTCTCCCTTGTCCTCACTTATCACACCACCAGCCTCCGCATTCAAAGGATCATCCTCCACCATTTCCGCCAACTCCAGCATGATGCCACCACCAAACACATCTTCCCTTCACCCCCCTTGGCAGCATTCTGCAGGGATCTTTCCCTCCGGGACTCCCTGGTCCACTCCTCCATCACCCCCTACACCTCAACCCCTCCCACGGCACCTCCCATGCAACCGCAGAAGGTGCAACACTTGCCCCTTTACTTCCCCTCCCCTCACCATCCAAAGGCCCAAACACTCCTTTCAAGTGAAGCTGCATTTCACTTGCACTTCCCTCAATTTAGTCTACTGCATTCGCTGCTCCCAATGCGGTTTCCTCTACATTGGAGAGACCAAATGCAAACTGGGTGACCGCTTTGCAGAACACCTAGAGTCTGTCTGCAAGAATGACCCAAACCTCCCTGTCGCTTGCCATTTTAACACTCCAACCTGCTCTCTTGCCCACATGTCTATCCTTGGCTTGCTGCATTGTTCCAGTGAAGCTCAACGCAAACTGAAGGAACAGCACCTCATCTTCCGAATAGGCACTTTACAGCCTTCCGGACTGAATATTGAGTTCAACAATTTTAGATCATGAGCTCTCTCCTCCATCCCCACCCCCTTTCCGATTCCCCCCCCCGACCACCTTTTTTTTCACCAATAATTTATATAGATTTTTCTTTTCCCACTATTTTTAAATGTATTTCCATCCATTGTTTTATTTCTACCTTTTAGCCTTTTTTGATTCCTTCACCCTACCCCACCCCCACTAGGGCTATCTGTACCTTGCTTGTCCTGCTTTCTACCATTAATTAGCACATTCCTTTAGATAATATCACCAACTTCAACACCTCTTTGTCCTTTTGTCTGTGACATATTTTGGTTATCTCCACCTATCACTGGCCCTCTATCCAGCTCTGCTTGTCCTCCCCACCCCCCACCCCACCCCACCCGTTAAACCAGTTTATATTTCACCTCTCTTTTAATTTTACTTAGTTCTGTTGAAGGGTCATTCGGACTCGAAACGTTAATTGTGTTCCTCTCCGCAGATGCTGCAAGATCTGCTGAGATTTTGCAGGTATTTTTGTTTTTGTTTTGAATTTCCAGCATCCACAGTTTTTTGCTTTTATCTTAGTGTTTAATTGACTGCCACTTCTCTTCAAGGAATGCCTACCTTGAAGAAGTATTGCTCTTCTCTCGGTCAGGATTTTCATATCTCTCTTTTGCCTTGTTCACCTTCATTGTTTTCCATTTCTCTCCTGATTTGACAAGGTGTTTACTAAAACCCGCTTTCATAGCCATATTTCCTTCCTCAGTGACTGTCTCCGTCTCCGACTTACCCCACGTGGATTTCAACTGAAGTTCCATCCCTCATGTTTCGAACCCACCCGGATTATAGGTATCTCCGGGACATACAACGCCCCTTAGACTGCTGTTCTCGTCGCATTCTGAGATCCACACTCAGTGCCATGTGCTGCCATATGAACACATTTGACCTCTCCTTCCAGCAGCACCGCCGCACCCTTTTTCAAAGCTGCACGTGCCCCCAGTTTCATTTTATTCTTCGTCTCATCTGCGCCTCAACAAGAAACTTTGTCTCTTTCTTTCAGGTGCAAAGGAACGCAAGATCCAACAACTCATTGACACCAGCACACATCCAGGACACTCCACCCCGCCTGTCCCTCTGTCCCCATCCCGTCTTCCAATCCCAGCCCCGGCCGTGTATTCACTATACCCCCTGACCTTCCCCTCTCTGACGCTGAATGTTCAGTGCTCAGCAAAGGATTTCGTTTCATACCCTTACGCCCTCATCGCAATGAATTTCGGGCTCAGCACAATGCTGAACTCTTCTTCTGCCGCCTTCATCTCCATGCCCACTTCTTTGGGCAGGACTCCTCTTCCTGTTCAACAGATCCTTTTACCCACCTCCAATATTCTCCCTCCACCTGGACTCCACCCTCTGGTTTCTTACTTTCTTTTGATCTTTTCATTGAGAACTGTCGTCTCAATTTCTCTGCTCCTCTCACCCACTCTAACCTGTCTCTCTCTGAACTTGCTGCACTCCATTCTCTCAGGTCCAACATTGTCATCAAACCCGCTGACAAGGTGGTTCTGTTGTTGTCTGGCTCACTGACCTCTACCTCGCAGAGGCTGGGAGTCAACTCACAGACACTTCCTCCTACCTCCCCCTGGACCATGACCCCACCACTGAACATCAAGCCATTGTTTCCAGGACTGTTACTGACCTCATCTCCTCTGGAGATCTTCCTTCCACCTGATTCCAGCTTCCAACCTCATAATCGCCCAACCTCGGATGGCCCGCTTCTACGTCCTACCCAAAATCCACAAACAAGACTGTCCCGGGAGACCGATTGTGTCAGCCTGTTCCTGCCCCACGGAACTCATTTCTTGCTATCTTGACTCCATTCTCTCTCCACTTGTCCAGTCCCTATATGCATCCGTGATTCCTCTGACACCCTACATCATATCAACAATTTCCAGTTCCCTGGCCCCAACCGCCTCCTCTTCACCATGGATGTCCAATCCTTCTGCACCTCCATCCCCCACCAGGATGGTCTGATGGATCTCCGTTTCTTCCTCGAACAGAGGCCGGAACAATCCCCATCCACCACTACTCTCCCCCGTCTGGCTGAACTTGTTCTCACACTGAACAATTTCTCCTTAATCTCCTCTCACTTCCTCCAAATAAAAGGTGTGGCTATGGGTACCCGCATGGGCCTCTGCTATGCCTGTCTCTTTATGGGGTATGTGGAACATTCCTTGTTCCAGTCCTACTCCGGCCCCCTCACACAACTCTTTCTCCAGTACATCGATGATTACTTTGGTACTGCTTCATGCTCTCGTCTGGCCTGGAAAAATTTATTAATTTTGCTTCCAATTTCCACCGCTCCATCATTTTCACATGCTCCATCTCTGACACTTACCTTCCCTTCCTTGACCTCTCTGTCTCGATTTCTGGTGATAGACTGTCCACCAATACCCATTAAAAGCCTACTGACTCCCACAGCTACCTTGACTACAGCTCCTAACACTCAGCTTCCTGTAAGGACTTCATCCCATTCTCTCAGTTCCTTCACCTCTGTCACATCTGTTCTGAAGATGCCACTTACAAAAACAGTTCCTCTGACATGTCCTCCTTCTTCCTTAACCGAGGTTTTCCACCCACGGTGGTTGACAGGGCCCCTCAACCGTGTCCAGCCCATCTCCCGCACATCTGCCCTCACACCTTCTCCCTCCCAGAAACACGATAGGGTTGCCCTTGTCCTCACTTATCACCCCACCAGCCTCTGCATTCAAAGGATCATCCTCCGCCATTTCTGCCAACTCCAGCATGATGCTACCACCAAACACATCTTCCCTTCACTCCCCTTGGCGGCATTCTGCAGGGATCTTTCCCTCTGGGACACCCTGGTCCGCTCCTCCATCACCCCTTACACCTCAACCCCCTCCCATGGCACCTTCCTATTCAACCCCAGAAGGTGCAACACCTGCCCCTTTACTTCCTCTCTCCTCACCGTCCAAGGGCCCAAACACTCCTTTCAAGGGAAGCTGCATTTCACTTGCACTTCCCTTAATTTAGTCTACTGCATTCGTTGCTCCCAATGCGGTTTCCTCTACATTGGAGAGACCAAACGCAGACTGGGTGACCGCTTTGCAGAACACCTTCGGTCTGTTTGCAAGCATTACCCAGACCTCCCTGTCGCTTGTCAATTCAACACTCCACCCTGCTCTCATGCCTACATGTCCACTTGGCTTGCTACATTGTTCCAGTGAAGCTCAACACAAACTGGAGGAACAGCACCTCATCTTCTGACTAGGCACTTTACAGCCTTCCGAACTGAATACTGAGTTCAACAATTTTAGATGATGAACTGTCTCCTTCATCCCACCCCCTTTCTGAATCCCCCCCACCTTTTTTTTTCCAATAATTTATATAGATTCTTCTTTTCCCACTACTTTTAAATGTACTTCCATCCATTGTTTTACATCTTTTAGCCTTTTTTGATTCCTTCACCCCACCCCACCCCCCACTAGAGCTATCGGTACCTTGCGTGTCCTGCTTTCTACCATTAATTAGCACATTCCTTAGATAACATCACCACCTTCAACACCTCTTTGTCCTTTTGTCTGTGACATCTTTTGGTTATCTCCACCTATCACTGGCCCTCTATCCAGCTCTACTTGTCCCACTGACCCCCACCCCTGCCTTAAACCAGTTTATATTTCACCTCTTTGCTATTTTTATTTATTTCTGTTGAAGGGTCATTCGGACTCAAAACATTAACTGTGCTCCTCTCCGCTGATGCTGCCAGACCTGCTGAGTTTTTCCAGGTATTTTTGTTTTTGTCACAAAAACAAAAACAGAATTACCTGGAAAAACTCAGCAGGTCTGGCAGCATCGGCGGAGAAGAAGAGTTGATGTTTCAAGTCCTCATGACCCTTCGACAGAACTTGAGTTCGAGTCCAATAAGCTGGTTTAAGGTGTGTGTGTGGGGGGCGGAGAGAGAGAGAGAGAGAGAAGTGGAGTGGGGGTGTGGTTGTAGGGACAAACAAGCAGTGATAGAAGCAGATCATCAAAAGATGTCAACAACAATAGAACAAAAGAACACATAGGTGTTAAAGTTAAAGTTGGTGATATTATCTAAACGAATGTTTTAATTAAGAATGGATGGTAGGGCACTCAAGGTATAGCTCTAGTGGGGGTCGGGAGAGCATAAAAGATTTAAAAAATTTTTTAAAAATAATGGAAATAGGTGGGCAAAGGAAAATCTATATAATTTATTGGAAAAAAAAAGGAAGGGGGAAACAGAAAGGGGGTGGGGATGGGGGTGGGAGCTCAAGACCTAAAGTTGTTGAATTCAATATTCAGTCCGGAAGGCTGTAAAGTGCCGAGCCGGAAGATGAGGTGTTGTTCCTCCAGGTTGCGTTGGGCTTCACTGGAACAATGCAGCAAGTCAAGGACAGACATGTGGGCAAGAGAGCAGGGTGTAGTGTTAAAATGGCAAGCGACAGGGAGGTTTGGGTCATTCTTGCGGACAGACCGCAGGTGTTCTGCAAAGCGGTCGCCCAGTTTACGTTTGGTCTCTCCAATGTAGAGGAGACCACATTGGGAGCAACGAATGCAGTAGACTAAGTTGGGGGAAATGCAAGTGAAATGCTGCTTTACTTGAAAGGAGTGTTTGGGTCCTTGGACAGTGAGGAGAGAGGAAGTGAAGGGGCAGGTGTTGCATCTTTTGCATGGGCATGGGGTGGTGCCATAGGAGGGGGTTGAGGAGTAGGGGGTGATGGAGGAGCGGACCAGGGTGTCCCGGAGGGAGCGATCCCTACGTAATGCCGATAGGGGAGGTGAAGGGAAGATGTGTTTGGTGGTGGCATCATGCTGGAGTTGGCGGAAATGGCGGAGGATGATCCTTTGAATGCGGAGGCTGGTGGGGTGATAAGTGAGGACAAGGGGGACCCTATCATGTTTCTGGGAGGGAGGAGAAGTCGTGAGGGCAGATGTGCGGGAGATGGGCCGGACATGGTTGAGGGCCCTGTCAACGACCGTGGGTGGAAAACCTCGGTTAGGGAAGAAGGAGGACATGTCAGAGGAACTGTTCTTGAAGGTAGCATCATCGGAACAGATGCGACGGAGGCGAAGGAACTGAGAGAATGGGATGGAGTCCTTACAGGAAGCGGGGTGTGAGGAGCTGTAGTCGAGATAGCTGTGGGAGTCGGTGGGTTTGTAATGGATATTGGTGGACAGTCTATCACCAGAGATTGAGACAGAGAGGTCAAGGAAGGGAAGGGATTTTTTAACATCTTTTATGCTCTCCCCACCCCAACTAGAGCTATACCTTGAGTGCCCTACCATCCATTCTTAATTAGCACATTCGTTTAGATAATATCACCAACTTTAACTTTAACACCTATGTGTTCTTTTGTTCTATTGTTGTTGACATCTTTTGATGATCTGCTTCTATCACTGCTTGTTTGTCCCTACAACCACACCCCCACTCCACTTCTCTCTCTCTCTCTCTCTCCGCCCCCCCACACACACACCTTAAACCAGCTTATATTTCAACTCTTTCTTGGACTCGAACTCAAGTTCTGTCGAAGGGTCATGAGGACTTGAAACGTCAACACTTTTCTTCTCCGCCGATGCTGCCAGACCTGCTGAGTTTTTCCAGGTAATTCTGTTTTTGTATTTGTTTTGGATTTCCAGCATCCGCAGTTTTTTTGTTTTTATATTTTTGTTTTTGTTGTGGATTTCCAGCATCCCCAGTTTTTTGGTTTTAACTTGTTGATGTGCGCTGGGCTTGTGAGTGTGTGTGCTGTGGTTGATGAGAAGTTTAACTTATCCTGGCAGAACGAAGGAGATCATTCATCCTCTTGTGGCACTGGGTGGTTGTCCTCTTTTGCAGGGCGCTGACGCTGACCACCGCTGCCACCACCTCCCAAGTTGGGCTAGTGTTGTTGCTGTCCATCCTACGGCCAGCGTGGGGGTAGAGGACATCCTGGCGGGGCTCCATGGCACCCAAATGTCACTCAAGGGCCACATTGCTGAATCTAAGGGCTGCAGTCTTTCAAGGCCATGTCTTCCATGCAGCAGTGGGGAGCTGGAAGCACGGAGATGTGTACTTGTGGCTGGACTTAAGCAAGGTGGCTGGCGTGATGCAGCACTGGGGTGATGGCGAGCAGGCAAATGAGAGTCCATCCGCCATGGTAACGCTGTGTTTCCTGGGAGTACGTAAATAATGAGGCAGGTTCGTGACGATAGGTGTGAAAACCCGCTATTATTGCCGGCAGGTAAAAAGTTGGTTTACCCACTCACTACTGTACTGAGTGCAAATTTGGGAAAATTCTGTCCAGTGAATAGTTAGCTGGGAGATTAGCAGGGAGGATATGATATTAACAGAAGAGATCAAATACAGTTATAAAGACATTTCAGACAAAAAAAGGGGGAGATGATTGATAAACTAAAATGGACAGGCAGGAGGGTGGACAGGCAGGAGGATGGATAGGCAGGAGGGTGGACAGGCAGGAGGATGGATAGGCAGGAGGGTGGACAGGCAGGAGGATGGACAGGTAGCAGGATGATCAGGCAGGAGGGTGGACAGGCAGCAGGATGGACAGGCAGGAGGATGGACAGGAAGGAGGATGGACAGCAAGGAAGATGATGAGGCAGGAGGATGGATAGACAGCAGATTGGACAGGCAGGAGGATGGACAGGCAGGAGGATGGACAGGCAGGAGGATGATCAGGCAGGCAGGATAGTCAGGCCGGAGGATGGACAGACAGCAGGATGGGCAGGCAGGAGGAAGATCAGGCAGGAGGATGGACAAACAGCAGCTTGGACAGGCAACAGGATGGACAGACAACAGGATGAACAGGCAGGAGGATGATCAGGCAGGAGGATGGACAGGTAGCAGGATGGACAGGCAGGAGGATGACCAGGCAGGAGGATGGACAGGCAGGAGGATGGACAGGCAGGATGATGACCAGGCAGGAGGATGGACAGGCAGGAGGATGGACAGGCAGGAGGATGGACAGGTAGCAGGATGGACAGGCAGGAGGATGACCAGGCAGGAGGATGGACAGGCAGGAGGATGGACAGGCAGGAAGATGGAGAGGTGGAAGGATGAACAGGCAGGAGGGTGAACAGGCAGGAGGGTGGACAGGCAGCAGGATGGACTGGAAGCAGGATGGTCAGGTAGCAGGGTGGACAAGCAGGAGGGTGGGCAGGCAGGAGGATGGACAGGCAGGATGGTCAGGCAGGAGGATGGACAGACAGCAGGATGGGCAGGCAGGAGGAAGATCAGGCAGGAGGATGGACAGACAGCAGGATGGACAGGCAGCAGGATGGACAGGCAGCAGGATGGACAGGCAGAAGGATGATCAGGCAGAAGGATGATCAGGCAGGAGGATGGACAGGCAGGAGGATGGACAGGCAGAAGGATGACCAGGCAGGAGGATTATCAGGCAGGAGGATTATCAGACAGGAGGATGGACAGGTAGCAGGATGGACAGGCAGGAGGATGGACAGGCAGGAGGATGGACAGGCAGGAGGATGGACAGGCAGGAGGATGGACAGGCAGGAAGATGGAGAGGCGGAAGGATAGACAGGCAGGAGGGTGAACAGGCAGCAAGATGGACAGGCAGCAGGATGATCAGGCAGGAGGGTGGACAAGCAGGAGGGTGGGCTGGCAGCAGAATGTTCAGGCAGCAGAATGGACAGGTAGCAGGATGATCAGGCAGGAGGGTGGACAGGCAGGAGGATGATCAGGCAGGAGGGTGGAAAGGCTGAAGGATGGACAGGCAGAAGGATGGAGAGGCAGGAGGATAGAGAGGCAGAAGGATGGATTGCAAGCTGGCTACAGAACAGAAAACAGTGAGAAGGAGTTAAGAGGAGTAAATCAGGTGGGCAATAGGTGGGAAGTGGTGCTCCCTGGAATTGCTGCTGAAAACAATGTTCACCATATACACGGATGCTTTAGATTCAAGAATCAAAAGTAGCATTTTAAAATTTAGGCAAAAACCAAATTGTAGAGTATGGTTGGTGCTGAGGAAAAACATGAGAAAAGCAAGAAAATATTAATAAATTTGCAGAATAGGTGTGTAAATTCAAAACGGTTGTGACAGGGAGTAAGTGATTGGTGCTCCATTTTCCCTGTTGTTGAAACAACAAGCCTGTCATTTCCTCTGCAAGGCTGTGCATGGCAGGGTTAACAGAAGGATCTCCAGTTACCAGCTGCTTGCTACTTCCCCAGTTCAATGCTCAAGCTATATATCACTTGGATTCCCTTTTTTTGAACTCAGACTACTCATTTCACAAGGGACGCATATTCAACGATAGACATCCATCGCATCAGTATAAACTTTGTGTTGGTCAGGGTGAGGGCTGACCATTGCTGGGGAAGGAACACATCAGTGTCAAGTAGACATGGGTGTGAGATTCTCAACAGCCTCTGAATGCAGTGGAAAGAAAGGTGGTCTGATGGCATTGTCTCCCAAGCCAACATGCCCAGAAACAAGATGCTAATCATTCAAAATCAGGTCCGTCAGGCGACGTCATTTATTTGCCTGATACCAGATTCCAGAAGCAACTGCTCTACTCGGAGCTCGGTCACGTCAGGAGACTCCCAGGAGGACAGTGGAATGCTTTAGGATGTCCTCAAATATCCCTGAAGATGTCACAAATCCCCACTACTCATGGGAGGCCCTGGTTTGTGACTAACCAAAATGGAGAAGGCTCATTTGGGAAGGAACCAAATACATCGAGAGGCTTCAATAGAATGTGCAGAGGTGAAGTCGAGGCATCGGAGGGAGTACACAAACCTCCGAACAACCCACCTACCCAACCCTTCAAGTAGCACCTGCCCCACATGTGGCAGAGTTTGCAGAACGCACATTGGACTTATCAGCTATCTCAGAACCCATCAAACTGGAGAGGAAGCAAGTCATCCTCAATCCTGAGGGACTGCCTAAGAGAGAGAAAGATTCCCTAATAATGCCTTTTGGCTTAGCCTCACAATACCCACCTGTCTGACCATTTTCATTTTCACATCAACCCAAGGTGTGAAGTTGTTATTTTGTGCTGAACGATGCAGAGCTTTGTGTTATGGACAGGTGTCATTAGGGCCCTGGACTCAGGTTATTCACTTCACCGGGGCCACTCACATCCTGCAAGGGGCATCCATCTCATCAGTTTTGCTTCAAATCCAAGCCTGTGAGCTGAAAAGCTAACCTGGCTCAATACCTCATCCCCAATTATTTTAACATCAATCAAAACTACAGCAGTTTTGTCATTAAAGGATTAGCATTTATCAAACTGTTCTACACTTTCAGAGAGCAAATAACAAAAAATAGCTGTAACACAGCAATGGAGCATAACAAACCAGAGCTCCTCACAATATTAAAAAAAGGATGAGATCCCAATGAATGTGAAAGGTCTTACTCATTAACACCCTCAGGTCTCCTCTCAAAACAAATTGAACCATTCTTCAGCTGAAACATCCTGTGTTCTGTGTGTAAAATTCTACATTTGTTTTCTGCAATCAGTTTATGATTTTATTGCACAGAGCTAAGATGGTAATTACATTCTTTTACTCCCATCTTACTTTCTGAATGGGGAGGTTACATGAAACTGCCTCTTTGAAAAATAAATATTAAATACAGACAGACAGTCCTGGGGCACAAACTGATACACCGTAATCCCCAAAGCATCAGACACCAATTTTAATCCACGTCTATTCCACCTGAAGTTCGTCATCCTCATTAGTTGGCTCAAGCGAAGTTAATGAAATCAAACTCTCTCTTCATAGTTAAGGTGACTTCCAGCGTATGAGTGTCAGTGATGAACTGAGCTTTTCCATTCTTACTATCCACTGGATGGGGCAGGTGTAATCCCAGTTTACTGCAAAACAAGAGAAAGTCAGGAACAAAAGTGACTAAGGAGAGCAGTCAACGGCTTCCAGCTTTACAAACCCGTAACACTGCAATTTCATAACCCTATAACCAGTGTTTTAAAGCTGAGGAAACACTCTCTCAGTCATGGGTCAGTGACCTCCACTCTCTATGATCATCTTTTTTATTTGTTCATGGAATGTGGGCATCGCTGGCTGGGCCTCAAAAACAGAGTTGCTAGCTAGGCCATTTCAGAGTCACGTTGCTGTGGGTCTGAAGTCATGTATAGGCCAGACCAGGTAAGTGCAGCAGATTTCCTTCCCTAACGGACATGAGTGAACCAGATGTGTTTTTACGACAATCAACAATGGTTATTATTAGACTTTTAATTCCAGATTTTTTAGTGAATACAAATCTAACCATCTGCCGTAGTGGGATTCAAATCCAGGTCCCCAGGGAATTATCGCGTGTCTCTGGAGTGCTAATCCAGTGACAATATCACTACGCCATCGCCTCTCACTCGCACTGTGATCAGAAATAACTCCTCAACAGAGACCGCCCCACTCGCTCCCTGTAATCAGAGACCACCTCCTGCTCTCTGAGATCAGAGACCCCTCCTTAGTCATTGTGATCAGAGACCCCTCCTCAGTCATTGTGATCAGAGACCGCTCCTTGGTCTCTGTTATCAGAGACTCTCCCTCGCACCCTGTAATCAGAGACCACCTCCTGCTCCTTGTGATCAGAGACCGGTCCTCATTCTCTGTTATAAGAGACCCCTCGTCGGTATCTGTGATCAGAGACCCCTCCTCAGTCTCTGTGATCGGAGACCCCTCCTCAGTCTCTGTGATCGGAGACCCCTCCTCAGTCTCTGAGATTGGGGACCCCTCTTCAGTCTCTGTGATCAGAGGCCCCTTCACTCTTTGTGATCAGAGACGGCCCACCGCCCCCCCCTCCACCCCCCCACACACCACCCCCCCCCCAACTCCCTCCCCCCCACCCCCCCCACACCTCACACCCCACCAGCTCTCTGTGGTCAGAGACCACCTGTCACTCTCGGTGATCAGACACCGCTATCACTCTTTAGGATCAGGGACCCCCTCTCTCTCTGTAATCAGAGACACTCCTCATTCTCTGTGATCAGAGACCCCCCTCACTCTCTGTGATCAGAGACCACCTCCTTCCCTCTGTGATCAGAGACCACCCCTCACTTTCTGTGATCAGAGACACCTCTTGCTCTCTATGATCAGAGAACCCCCCCCTCGCTCTTTGTGATCAGAGACCCTCCCTCACTCTAACTGATCAGAGTTCTCCCCCACGATCTCTGTGATCAGAGACCCCCCTCACTCTCTGTGATCAGAGATCCACCCCACGCTTTCTGTGATCAGATAACCCTCCTCGTTCTCTGTGATCAGAGACCACCCTCACTTTCTGTGATCAGAAAAGCCCCCCGCAATCTAACTGGTCAGAGACCCGCCCCCTTGCTCTCTGTGATCAGAGACCTCCCCTCGCTCTCTTTTCTCAGAGGGCTCCCCTCACTCTCTGTGATCAGAGAAGCCCCCCGCTCACTCTCTGTGATCAGAGAAGCCCCCTCTCACTCTAACTGATCAGAGACCCCCCCTTCACTCTCTGTGATCAGAGGCCTCTTCTCACTCTCTGTGTTCAGAGGCCTCCCCTCACTCTCTGTGATCAGAGAAGCAGCCCACTCACTCTAACTGATCAGAGACCCACTCACTTTCGGTGATCAGAGACCTCCCCTCACTTTCTGTGATTAGAGACCTCCCATCACTCTCTGTGATCACAGGAGCCCCCCCTACTCACTCTAACTGATCAGAGACCCCCCTCACTCTCTGTGATTAGAGACCCACTTCACTCTCCATGACCAGAGACCACCTCCTGCTCTCTATGATCAAAGACCACCCCACCTCGCTCTCCGTGACCACAGACTACCTTCTGCTCTCTATGATCAGAGACCCCTCCCTCACTCTCCGTGACCAGAGACCACCTCTCTATGATCAGAGACCACCCCCACCTCGCTAGCTGTGGCCAGAGACACTCCACTCACTGCCTTTGATCAGAGACCCCACTCTCGCTCTCATTGATCAGAGACCACCCTCAGTTTCTGTGATCAGAGAAGCCCCTCCCCCCTCACTCTAACTGATCAGAGACGCCCCCCCCTTCGCTCTCTGTTATCAGAGAACCCCCTCACCCTCTGATCAGAGACCCTCCCTTCCCTTTCAGTGATCAGAGATCCCCCGCTCTCTTTTTGTGATCAGGGACACCCCTCACTTTATGTGATTAGAGTCCACCTCCTGCTTTCTGTGATCAGAGACACCGCTCATTTTCTGTGATCAGAGACCCCCACACACTTTCTGTGATCGGAGACCACCCTCACTTTCTGTGATCAGAGAGACCCCCCTCACTCAAACTAATCAGAGACACCTACTCGCTCTCGATGACCAGAGAAGCCCCCCCTCGCTCTAACTGATCAGAGTCCTTCCCTCGCTCTCTGTGATCAGAGATCTCCCCTCACTCTCCGTCATCAGAGACCCCTCCTCGCTCTCTGTTATCAGAGCGCCGCCTTGCTCTCTGTAATGAGAGAGGTCCCCTGATCTCTGCAATCTGAGATCCCCTCACTTTTTGTGATCGGAGAAAGCCTCCTGCTCTCTATGATCAGAGACCTCCCTCACTCTCTGTGATGAGAGCCCCTCTCGCTCTCTGTGATCAGAGATCAACCTCCCCGCTCTCTGTGATCACAGACTACGTTATGCTCTCTATGATCAGAGACCCCCCTCGCTCTCTGTGATCAGAGACCCACCCTTGCTCTCCGTGACTAGAGACCACCTCTCTATGATCAGAAACAACCCCCCCACCCTCGCTAGCTGTGGCCAGAGACCCTCCACTCACTGCCTTTGATCAGAGACCCCCCTCTCACTTTCTGTGATCAGAGGGACCCCCTCACTCGAACTGATCAGAGACACCTCCTCGCTCTCGATGACCAGAGAAGCCCCCCCTCGCTCTAACTGATCAGAGACCTCCCCTCGCTCTCCATCATCAGAGACCCCTCCTCGCTCTCTGTGATCAGAGTGCCGCCTTGCTCTCTGTAATGAGAGAGGCCCCCTGCTCTCTGCAATCTGAGATCCCCCCTCACTTTCTGTGGTCAGGGACCCCTCTCTCACTCTCTGTGATCGGAGAACCCCCCCCCCCCCACCTCAAACTGATCAGAGACCCCCCCTCGCTCCCTGTGATCAGAGGCACCCGCTCGCTTTCCATGATGAGAGAACCCCACTGCTCTCTGTGATCAGAGACCACCTCCTGCTCTCTATGATCAGAAACCACCCCCCTCTCGCTCTCTGTGATCAGAGACCACCCTCTGTTTCTGCGGTCAGAGAAGCCCCCCTTCACTCTAACTGATCAGAGACCCCCCTTTGCTCTCTGTGATCAGAGACCCTCTCTTCCCTTTCAGTGATCAGAGACTGATCGCTTTTTGTGAACAGGGACACCCCTCACTTTATGTGATCAGAGTCCACCCCCTGCTTTCTGTGATCAGAGACTTCCCTCACTTTCTGTGATCAGAGACCCTCTCTTCCCTTTCAGTGATCAGAGACTGCTCGCTTTTTGTGAACAGGGACACCCCTCACTTTATATGATCAGAGTCCACCACCTGCTTTCTGTGATCAGAGACTTCCCTCACTTTCTGTGATCAGAGACCCTCTCTTCCCTTTCAGTGATCAGAGACTGCTCGCTTTTTGTGAACATGGACACCCCTCACTTTATGTGAACAGAGTCCACCTTCTGCTTTCTGTAATCAGAGACCTCCCACACTCACTGTGATCAGAGACCTCCCATCGCTCTCCGTCATCAGAGACCCCTCCTCGCTCTCTGTGATCAGAGCGCTGCCTTGCTCTCTATAAAGAGTGAGGTCCCCTGCTCTCTGCAATCTGAGACCCCCTCACTTTCTGTGATCAGGGACCCCTCCCTCACTCTCTGTAAGTAGAGAAACCCCCCCTCCTTCTAACTGATCAGAGACCCCCCCTTGCTCCCTGTGATCAGAGACCCCCGCTTGCTTTTTGTGATCAGGGACACCCCTCACTTTATGTGATCAGAGTCCACCTCCTGCTTTCTGTGATCAGAGAACCCCCCTCACTTTCTGTGATCAGAGACCCCCACACACTTTCTGTGATCACAGAAGTCACTCCTCGCTCTAACTGATCAAAGACCTCCCATCGCTCTCTGTGATCAGAGCGCCACCTTGATCTCTGTAATGAAAGAGGCCCCCTGCTCTCTGCAATCTGAGACCCACCTCACTTTCTGTGATCAGGGACCCCTCCCTCACTCTCTGTGATCAGAGAAACCCCCCCTCACTCTAACTGATCAGAGACCCCCCCCTCGCTCCATGTGATCAGAGGCACCCGCTCGCTTTCCGTGATGAGAGAACCCCACTGCTCTCTGTGATCAGAGAACACCTCCTGCTCTCTATGATCAGAGACCTCCCTCACTCTCTGTGATGAGAGAGCCCCCCTCGCTCTCAATGATCAGAGACACCCCTCACTCTCTGTGATCAGTGACCCCCACCGCCTCGCTCTCTGTGATCAGAGACCCCCCTCACTCTCTGAGATCAGAGACCCCTCCTCGCTCTCTGTGATCAGAGCGCCGCCTTGCTCTCCGTAATGAGAGAAGCCCCCTGCTCTCTATGATCAGAGACCCCTCCTCGCCCTCTGTGATCAGAGACTACCTTCTGATCTTTGTGATCGTGGACCCCTCCCCCTCGCTCTCTGTGATCAGAGACGCCCCTCGCTTTCCGTGATGAGAGAGCAACCTCCATCGCTCTCTGTGATCAGTGAGCACCTCCAACTCTCCGTGATCAGAAGCCACTTCCAGCTATCTGTGAATAGAGATGCCCCCCCACCTCACTCTAACTGATCAGAGACTCCCCCTTGTTCTCTGTGGTCAGAGACCCCCCCCCTCACTCTCTGTGATCAGAGAAGCCCCCCCCCCTCACTCTAACTGATCAGAGACCCCCCCTCGCTCTCTGTGAGCAGAGACTACCTTCTGTTCTCTGTGCTCGTTGTCCCCACCCCCTCGCTCTCTGTGGTTAGAGACCCCCCCTCGCTCTCTGTGATGAGAGAGCCCCACTGCTCTCTGTGATCAGAGAACCCCCTGCTCTCTGTGATCAGTGAACCCCCCTTCGCTCTGTCTGATCAGAGATCACTTCTTGCTCTCCAAGATCAGAGGCCACCTCCAGCTTTCTGTGATCAGAGAAACCCCCCTTGCTCTCTGTATTCAGAGACCCCCTCTTGCTCTCTGTGACCAGAGACCACCTCCTACTCTCTATGATCAGAGAATCCCTCTTGCTCTCTGTGATCAGAGACCTCCCCCTTGCTCTCTGTGATCATGGATCCCACCTCCCACCCACCGCTCTCCGTGATCAGAGACTCCCGTTCCCGGTGGCTCTGCTGGGACTAAAGAGCTGGGGGCCCTCTGATTGGCTGGCAGCTCTTGGAGGTGGGATATCCTGCTTCAGGGGCGTGGAAGCCATGACTAATTACCTGATAATCGCAAAATCTGGTTATGGCTTCCAGGACTGGCAGATCCAGGCTCGCCCTGACTTTTCAGGCTGTGTGCAGGGCCTCTACCTCCCTGTTAAACCTTGAACTCAAAGTCTAGGCTGAGGGAGTACAGCACTGTCCAAAGAGACGCTAAACTGAGGCCCCACCTGCCACCTCAGGCACTATTTTGAAGAAGAGCTTCTCCTTGGTGCCCTTGCAATTATTTATCCCTCAATGAACATAAAAACATCTGGTCATTATCATATTGCTGTTTGTTTGAGTTTGCTGCGCATAAATTGGTTGCCATGGTTTCTACATTATATCAGTACCTACACTTCAAAAGTACTTCATTGACTGTAGTGACTTGGGGCATCATGAAACATGCTATATAAATGAAACAAAAGCAGAAAATGCTGGAAAAACTCAGCAGATCTTGTAGCATCTGTGGAGAGAGAAACAGAGTTAACATTTCGAGTCCATATGACTCTGTTTCTCTCTCTACAGATTTCCAGCATCTGCAATATTTTGCTTTTATTTTATGTTATATAAACACTAGTCTTTCATGCAGAAGCAAGATACTGCCAATGCTGAAAATCAGAAATAAAAACAGAAAATGTTGGAAACACTCAGCAGGTCTGGCTGCACGTGTTGAGAGAGACAGAGTTAATGTTTCAAGTCAAAGGCTTTTCATCAGAACTGGGAAAAGTACAAAATGTAACGGGTTTTAAGACGGTCAAATGGGAGCAGGTGGAAAAAGAACAAAAGGGAAAGCCTGTGAGAGGGTGGAAGACAGGAAACATTAAACGACAGAAGATTTGGTTGGGCAGGGTGACAGGGAGTGATAATGGGACAAGTAAAGAAACAAAAGCTGTGACTAGAGATGTGAAAGACAGATCGATGAACGACTGCCGTCTGAAAAAAAAGAGAAAACAAGATTGAGGCTGAAACATGCAAAGGGAAGGAAACAAAGTGTGGGCAGAGATTAGAGTCCGAAATTGTTGCATTCAATTTTGAGTCCAGAAGGCTATGAAGTGCCTAATTGAAAAATGAGGTCTTTCATTGTTTACTTTCTATCTATACACTTGGAGTCTTTCTATGAAGAGCGTAAGGGTACATGTCATCCACTGAAGAATCTGGAAAGGCCGGAAATGTGGATGCCCTCTCCATCTACAGGGTAAAGCCTCATTAGGACGTTTCTTGGCTACCTCCTGCCTGGACAGTCTAGTCAGTGGGCAGTAGGGAACTGGAGAGCTGGAGGGAGGGGTAGACAGAACATTTATATAATGCCTTTCATGACTACCAGATGTCTCAAAGTGCTTCACAGCCAATGAAGTACTTTTGAAATGTAGTCACTGTTGGAATGTAGGAAAAGTGGCAGCCAATTTGCACACAGCAAGCTCCCACAAACAATACCGTGATGCTTTAAATACAACTGTCATGGATAATTGTGCTAAACGCATGCATTGTGCAGATCCTCAACATTGCATCTTAAAAAACAGTTCTATTCCACTGATATAAACTTATTCACTTCCAACCAAATATTATCATGGTAAATCGATAACTGAGTGTCTGAATGTGCTAAATAGCATTGAATATTGGCCAGATTTAGGCTGAGACAGCAGAGCTTTGAGTCTCCCCATCCCCAGCCTCAAATAGACTTGATGATGTTCCACAAGGAGACCTCACTTCAGCAAGGTCTGTCACTTACTACTCTGGTGATCGAAGAGCCAGAAAGCGCTCTTTAATGTCCAGTGTGATGTCTGCTGCTTTACAGTCAGGCAGCTTAATTTTTATCTGAAAAATAATTTCAAAAATACATATGAAAAGTTGCCAGTAGTATACTAAAACAATTCAACAAAAACTGCTAAATAATGTTAGCATTTTTGTTTCTATCTGCTTATTCCATTCATCACCCCTGTGCTCGTGACATTTCACCTACAGCTCAGCTATAATCAATGTGCCACTGTCATTAGCACTTAACTTGATTCCAATGAAGATGCTAAGGAAAATTTCAATTCTGGCCTTGATGAAGTCCTCACTGCCATCCCAAAATAAGGAAAGATCATCCTTCTGGAGAACTTCAATGCCTGGGTTGGCCCTGCCTTCAATATCTGTAGTGGAATCATTGGGAAAAACGGGGTGGGTGAAGCCAATTCAAATGGTGTTCCCCTGCTGACAGTGTGTTCAGCATGGCCTCGTCTTTTCCACCAGAAGGGTGGAAAACTACATGGAGGCATCCTAGATCAAAGCATTGGCACCTTCTGGATTATTTCATTGTTCGAGTCAAAGATCTAAGTGATGTCTGCATCACTCAATCTATCTGGGGGGTCTGATAGCTGCTGGACAGGTCATTGGCTTGTTCAATTGGTAATTATCATCAACCTAGCACCAAGACATCGCAAGGCCCAGAAGTTCAAGAGGAAGATGATCAATGTCTCAGCTGTTATGACACGGCAAATGATGTGTGCCAGGCGGATCAACTCCATGAGGGAAACTTGATCGCGCTATCACAATGGTTTTATAATTTGCATTTATTTCAAGATGTGTGCACTGAATTCAGAAGTAATAAGTCCACCAAGACTTTTAGAGATTTTTTTAAAAAACTAATAAAAATATTTACGAAAAGAAAAGATTTCAACTACATACATAAGACTACTAATATAATAACTCCTAAAATTCCTAACTAACCTGACTTCCAGTTATGTCCCCTTTAAGGCAACCATCCAAAATAGATTTTTAGATTTTAAACAGATCCAGCAAACTAACACAACACCCTGGAAATTCCAAATAACTTTTCTCCAGCTCTGGTTTCTGTAGATAGCAGGCTTATGCACAAATATGGAGGCTTCATTAAGGCTACTTCACATACTTCTATTAGATCTCACTATGCCTCCTCCTGACACATAGCTTCATTCTCCTTTGTATATGAGGAGGATTTTTCCCTCGTCGGGCGGGCTCAGCGGTTAGGAAGCCGACTGCCACTACGATCGGGGCCAGACCTGAGTTCACGCTGGCGGGTCAAATAAGACCCGCCCAGTGTGAAACGCAAGCGGCCTGTGGAGGGTGGGGTGGAGGAGGGCAAGCGTGAACTTGGTGTATGCGCGTGGGTGTGCACTTGAAAATCTCCTTGGGAGATGAACAGAGAGAGCTGCCTCAGGGAGATGAACATTTTTCAAAATAGAAATTAAAGATTTTAAAAATGTTATAAAACATCCCCTCATGTGACTTTATCACATGAGCAGAGGGATGTTATTAATTAAATTTGAAAATTTTAATTTTATTTTTGTTTGCTGGTGGAAACCTCATCTCCCCCTCCCCCCCACCTCACCCCCGTGGATGAGGTTTTCTAAAAAAATGCAAGTGACATAGGCATTGGGGCTGGACTGCTGCAAGAAGATGAAACTGGAATTGAGAATTGTTTCATGAAAGTTGAATGTACAACAGAGAAAAAAATTCAATGGTCAAAAAGAAAACTCTGGGTCTGGTGTTAGCTTTATAGCATTTTGAGATTTATGTTGCAAACAGTTCAGCAGAAACAATTGTTTATACAGACCAAAATCCTTTAAAATTTCTGGACAGATTTTGAGACTGAAGTGCAAGGGTGTTCAGATGGAGTTTATCACTACAATCATTTAATTTACAGAATATACATGTGGCTGGATTAGAAAATCTAATTACAGATGCATTGTCAAGAGTTTAAAGCTCAAAGGGAAATTGGACATTTAAAACTTGGACACTGGACTGAAATGACCTCTGTTGATACCAAAGATTTGTATATATATTATGTTAATCGTTAAACAGTTGTGACATGAAATTTGAACGCTGATCTGATTGTATTTCTTTTGGTAAACCATATCTTGTAAAAAATTTAGTCAAACTCTTCCACAATTCTCTTTGTTGTAATATTTCTCAAAGGTACCGCTTCAGGAAACCTTGTAGACGCATCCATTAGTGTCAGCAAGTACTGATTTCTAATTTTAGTCTTAGGGAGGGGTTCTACACAATTAATCATGACACTAGTAAATGGTTCCTCAAATATCTGAATTGGAATTAAAGGTGCCGGCTTAATCATTGCTTGTGGTTTCCCTATCACTGGACATGTATGACATGTTCTACAGAATCTGACTACATCTCCATGCTAATAAAAATATTTTTGTATTTTCACAGGTGTCTTGCTAATTCCTAAATGTCCCCTGTTGGAATTTCATGAGCTATCCTCAGTATCTCATTTCTATATCCAAATGCTATAACAATCTGATCCACTTCCATCCATTTTTCATCTGTTGAAACCTTATATGGTTGCCACTTTTTCATTAACACATTACCCTTAACGTAATAACATTCTGGAATGTACTCTGCCTCTGTTTCTGAATAAGCTGTCTGATATAACTGCTTTATTCGTGGATCCTTTTGTTGTAACTCTACCAACTGCCTTGACCTAAACACTTTAGCCACATTCCCTTCTATTCTCTCTTCCTCAACAATCTTATCAAAGACAGTGTCAGCTAATTGAACTTCAACACTTTTTCCCTGCCTTTTAACTTCCTCTACTTCCTGTTTCATCCTGTAAGCTTATGATCTTGTTACCACTCAATCTGGAAACAATCCAGCATGCTCTTTCTGCAACACTTCTGTTGGGAACACCTCTACAGACTGCTCAACTACCATAGGCATCACCCACATCTATGACCCAGCTATATCATTACCTAAAATAAATTGAAACTGCAATGGGCAATTTTTCCACTACTCCAACAATCACCTCACCTGTTTTCCACTTATTCTTTAACTTTACCTTCACAACAGAATAGGTTTATCATCTCCATGAACCCCACTTATTATAAGATCATAAGACTATAAGACATAGGAACAGAAATTAGGCCATTCGGCCCATCGAGTCTGCTCCGCCATTCAATCATGGCTGATAAGTTTCTCAATCCCATTGTCCCGCCTTCTCCCCGTAACCTTTGATCCCCTTACCATTCAAGAACCTATCTATTTCGGTCTTAAGTACACTCAATGACCTGGCCTCTATAGCCTTCTGTGGCAATTAATTCCATAGATTCACCACTCTCTGGCTAAAGAAGTTTCTCATCTCTGTTCTAAAAGGACTTCCCTTTACTCTAAGGCTGTGTCCTCGGATCCTATTCTCTCCTATTAATGGAAACATCTTTCCCATGTCCACTCTATCCAGGCCTTTCAGTATTCTGTAAGTTTCAATCAGCTCCCCCCTCATCCTTCCTTCTGCAGCCTCCCCGTCTCCTCAATATTATCTGTCCCTCCACCTATCTTTGTATCATCTGCAAACTTAGCCAGAATGGCCTCAGTTCCTTCATCTAGATCATTAATGTATAACGTGAAAAGTTGTGGTCCCAACACAGACCCCTGCGGAACTCCACTAGTCACCGGCCGCCATCCTGAGAAGGACCCCCTTATCCTCACTCTCTGCGTCCTGCCAGACAGTCAATCTTCTATCCATGCTAGTACCTTGCCTCTAACACCATGGGCTCTTATCTTACTGAGCAGCCTCCCGTGCGGCACCTTGTCAAAGGCATTCTGGAAATCCAAGTAGATAACATCCATTGGCTCTCCTTTGTCTAACCTACTCGTTACCTCCTCAAAGAATTCTAACAGATTTTCCAGGCATGACTTCCCCTTGATGAAACCATGCTGACTTTGCCCTATATTACCATGCACTTCCAAGTATTCTGAAATCTCATCCTTAATAATGGACTTTAAAATCTTACCAATGACCGAGGTCAGGCTAATTATTAATTAATAATTAATTATCACCTGTTCCTGCAATACTCCCTCTGAACAAGAAGTAACATTAAGGACTGACTAGCCCCTGTGTATCTTAAAATTTTAATATCTTTACCTGCTGCACCCTGTACACATGGAAAGACTGCCCCTTTACATACAAAATCTTAACCTTTTTGCAACCTGCTCTTCAAAACTCCCTTGGGTAAATTGTGAACATATTCCCACTTCTTTACCTATCACTGATTCTTCCTGCTTTACCTGTACAAAAACACTGGTTTTTCCTGTGCCTGTACCTCAGAAACCATAGCACTTTTACTTTCAGAGCTTTTCGGCATCCCAATAATTGCAACAGATTTTCCTTGTAATTTCCAAAACATTGATTTTGTGTACCCAACATGACCGTATCCACCAGTCAAAATTACTTTGTTTTACTCTCTCAAACTCAATATAACTTTACCCAGGCTGTTTCCTTAAATTCCTAAATTTACGCCCATATGCCTCAGGAACCAACTCATATGCACCCAAAATAGCCTTTTTTAATGCATCATAATCTACTGACACTTCTTCTGACAATGAAGCATAAACCTCATGAGTCCTTCCCACTAACCTAGGCTGTAAAAACAAGGTCCAGTTTTTTTGTGGCCATTTCATCTGTTTAGCTAACTTCTCAAATGAAATAAAGAACACCTCCACATTTCTTTCTTCAAACTTCGGAAAAGCTTGCACAAATTTAAACATGTCCCCACTGGGCTTTAGGTTGACGGTTTTTTCATCGTCAGAACCTTCCTCAGCATCTGAGGTCTCTTTCCTGAAGACCAGCTTTTCATGTTGGTACTCTCTGACTCTTTCCTTCTCCCTCTCCTCCATTGCTAACCTCTCCCTCTGGAGATCAAGTTTTCACATTTCCATTTCTCTTTGAAATACTCTCTCTTTTTCCCTTTCTTTTACTGCTGCCTCTATTTAAAGTGTTTCAGTTTTTAAAATTCATTCACAGGATGTGGGCTTCGCAGCCTGGCCCAGCATTTATTACCCATCCCTAATTGCCCTTGAGAAGGTGGTGGTGAGCTACCTTGTTGAACCACTGCAGTCCATGTGGTGTAGGTACACCCACAGTACTGTTAGGGAGGGATTTTGACCCAGAGACAGTGAAGGAACGGCAATACATATCCAAGTCAGGATGGTGAGTGACTTGGAGTGGAATTCCCAGGTGGTGATGTTCCCATCTATTTCCTGCCCTTGTCATTCTAGACGGTAGTGGTTGTGAGTTTGGAAGATGCTGTTGAAAAAGCCTTGGTGAATTCCTGCAGTGCATCTTGTAGATCGTACACACTGCTGCTACCGTGCATTGATAGTGGAGGGAGTGAATGTTTGTGGATGGGGTGCCAATCAAGTGGGCTGCTTTGACCTGGACGGTGCCAAGCTTTTTGAGTGTTGTGGGAGCTGCACTCATCCAGGTAAGTGGGGAGTATTCCATCTCACTCCTGACTTGTACCTTCTAGACAGGCTTTGGGGAGTCAGGAGGTGAGTTACTCATTACATGACTCATAGCCTCTGACTTGCTCTTGTAGCCACAGTATTTATATGGCTAGTCCAGTTCAGTTTCTGGATGTTGATAGTGAGGAATTCATTGATGGTAATGCCATTGAACATCTGGGGCAATGGCTAGATTCTCTCTTGTTGGAGAGGGTAATTGCCTGACAGTTGTGTGGCGCGAATGTTTCTTGCCACTTGTCAGTCCAAGCCTGGATATTGTCCAGGTCTTGCTGCATTTGGACATGGACTGCTTCAGTATCTGAGGAGTCACGAATAGTGCTGAACATAGTGCAATCATCAGTGAACATCCCCACTTCTGACCTTATGATGGAAGGAAGATCATTGATGAAGCAGCTGAAGATGGTTGGGCCTCGGACACTACCCTGAGGAACTCCTGCAGTGATGTCCTGGAGCTGAGATGACTGACCTCCAACAACCACAGCCATCTTCATGACACAGCCCTAAAGCAGCCTGAGTGAAGGCAGTAATTCCAAGTGCAGCTCACAACCAATCTGGAAAATCTTTGCACATCCAACTCAATTCCAGAACATTGGGATCAAATAAAGTCAGCTGTACCAGACTCCTGTGTCCTGACCATTAACTTCAAGCACTGTTGTGACCAGGACTGATTGGATGAAAGCAAAAAATGAGCAGCCTCCATTTTTAAATCCAAGGTTGCAAGTCAAGAAGACACCATTTCAACAGATCAAGGCTGACGCCCAAAGACAAATCCAGAACATGAAGGACATGTGGTGGGAAGAGAACGCCCGAAAGATCCAACAGTATGATAATCGTCATGACACGCAAAATTGTTTTGAAGCCATCAGGGCCATCTACCCGACTAAGGTCAAATGGACAAAATCCCCTTCACTTCCAGAATGGTGTTTCTTTTCTTAATGATGATAATGTCATCCATCAATGCTAGAAAGAACATTTTAAACAACTCCTCAGCTGTGAATCCACAGTGCAGCTGATGCTGTCCAGGCTATCCTTCAGTACCCTGTGGTACAATCCATGGGTGAACCACCATCAATAGGAGAGTGCAATAAGCAATGAAACAGATGAAAAACAACAAACATCGGGGCCTTTGGCCCCGATGGCATTTCAGCTAAGATCTTCAAAGCTGGTAGACTTATGTTGATATCAAGATTACATTCACTTATCCTATGGTTTTGGGAGAAAAAGAAAGTCCCCACCACAACTTCAGGGCTGTAACAATTGTAACAATCTTCAAGAAAAGAAAAGAATCACGTTGTGGAAACGATTGAGGTATTTCCTTCTTGTCCAGAGCAGGGAAAATCCTGACACACATTCTTCTGAATCGTCTCCTTCCTGTGGCTGAGGAAATCCTCCTAGAGACACCATGTGGCTTTAGAACTTCCAGAGAAAACTCTGACATGGTCTTTTGTGCCAGACAAACCCCAGAAAAATGTTGAGAACACCATGAACTCTTCATTTCACTCATGAACCTAACCAAAACATTTGACTCAGTAAATCACACGGCTCTGTGGATTATGTTTCAGAGATTTGGATGTCCAAGAAACTTCAACACAATCCTGCAATTCCTTCTTGATATTATGATTGCAACTGTCTTGAGTGGGAGATCTGAAACAGGCACCCTCAAATTCCAGACTGGAGTGAACCAAGACTGTGTGATAGCCCCCATACTATTTACAATCTACCTGACAGTGGCGTTTCAGCTCATCAAAGATCAGCTGTCCTCTGGTGTCAGTACTTAATACTGCCTAGATGGAAAACTATTTAACCTCAATCACCTCCACGGCAAAACAAAACTGACCACCATAGACATACATGATCTACAGTTTGTGGATGACTGCAATGTCATTGCCCACTCTGCACCAGAGTTGCAAACCATTCTCAATCTCCTCAATTCTGAGTACAAGAAAGCCAGCCTTTCTTTGAATGTTTCCAAAACAAAACTCATATATTAACCCACACTAGTCAGCCAAATATTCCACCTCTCATATATGTCCGAGGAGAGGCTCTGGAATATGTTGAGCACTTCCCATACCTTGGCAGCCACCTTTCTCAAAAGACTACCGTTGAGTGGAGATCCAACACTGGATCAGCTGTGCCAGCTCAGTCTTCTACAAACTACAGCAGTGATTATTTGACAACAAAGGCCTCTGCAAATCAACAAAGTCCTAGAGTGCAGAGCACTTGTCATTACCATGCTCCTGTACTGTAATGAGACCTGGACTCTGTATCAGCGACACATAGGAAGGATAGGGAAAGTCTGCCTGCAATTCTGGATTCAATGAGCGGACCGTTGACCAAATGCTAGTGTCCTTGAGGCCAACTCCACAAGCATTCAGGCAAAATTTCAAAATCAACTTCAATGGACTGGACGCTGTGCCCGGATGGCCAAAAACCATCTCCCCTACCAGGTCTTATTTTCTGAACTCTCAAATGGTCTAGGCAAGGACAAAGAAAACACTTCAGAGACACTCTGAAGCTCTCTTTGAAGTGTGGCAGCATTGACATTAATGATGGGAAGGAGCTTGCTACCACTTGTTCAGAATGGTGACAACTTATTCCATCAAGCTGCATGATGTTTTGAGTTACGATGTCATAATGACGAGGCAGAGTGACAGCAGAGAAAGACAGAAGAGGAAGCAAATCCTGCATTCCAGATCCAACTGCCTCATGGTACTTCCTGTCCCATGAGTCCAAAGATCTGTGGGTCGAGAATTGGACCAACTGATCTTGGACAGGTAAAATGGTAAGGGAGCTATAATTGACCTTAGAGTACCTATGTAAGGTAAAAGGTAAAAATGTGCTGAACATTGTGCAATCGTTAGCGAATATCCCCACTTCTGACCTTATGATGGAACTAAGCTCATTGATGTAACAGCTGAAGATGGTTGGGCCCTGAGGAACTCCTGCAGTGATGTCCTGGAACTGAGATGATTGACCTCCAACAACTACAGCCATCTTACTTTGTGCTAGGTATGACTCCAACCAGCGGAGAGTTTTCCCCCTGATTCCATTGACTCCAGTTTTGCTAGGGCTCCTTGATGCTATACTCGGTCAAATGCTGCCTTGATGTCAAAGACAGCCACTCTCACCTCACCTCGGGAGTTCAGCTCTTTTGTCCATGTTTGAACACAGGCTGTATTCAGGTCAGGAGCTGAGTGGCCCCTACAGAACCCAAACTGAACATCAGTGAGCAGGTTATTGCTAAACAAGTGCTACTTGATAGCACTGTTGATGACCCTTTCCATCACATTACTGGTGATCGATAGGGGTGGTAATTGGCTGGGTTGGATTTGTCTTGCTTTTTGTGTACAGGATATACCTGGGCAATTTTCTACATAGCCAGGTAGATGCCAGTGTTGTAGCTATACTCGAACAGCTTGGCTAGGGGCATGGCATGTGAATCACCTTAATTTGGATTTTGAAACTCATCAAGTTCCAAAACAGTTTCTCAAATTAATGCAATTGGGATGCTGACTCTATAATATATCACGTATTGGACTAGACTTCCCTATCAATAAGTGATAGGGTTTGATCACATTTCTCTGGTGGATAGATAGTTTATTGAAATATCACAGTAAAGACTCAAGGTTCATAGTCCAGGACAGTACCAAGAATGTAGTCATTTAGGTGATATCAAGCTCACGTTTTGCAAGACCAAAGACTATACAACGAGGGAGAATCTGTTGCCATCTCTTCACCACTATACTTTTCCCGTTCACATTTACCAAATAGGTGGTGATCCATCACTCTTCTGTTGAAGTTATAGTGGTGACAAACAGGGACACTGTTGCTGTAGTTTAATCTGTTAGCGAAAGAAGATCAATGCCCCAGCATTAATGGTAATAGTTACTCACCATCATGTCTTCACAACAGGCTGTGGATCCATCCTTTCTGCTCATCCCCAGAAACACATCCTCTGTGCCAACTTGCTGTTTGAACAAAATCTCATACCTAAAGACAACAGGAACCAGTAACTCATTCAAATACCGATGTAAATGAAAACAAAGTGCAGAGTGCAAGAAAAATCGAATTATAGATTCACTCTTCCAATACACACAGCTGCCCAAATGAAGGCAATCTTGATTATAATTGATAAAGAATGAGCTCAACATATAAAGAGGATTGTTAAAATAAAGCTCTTGTGCAAAGAGATAACAGACATGTGGAATATTTTGTCACAAGTGGCTAAATTCTAAGGTAGTATTCAAAAACTGAATGTACAGTTCAACGCAGAGATTATAACGTGGTCACTATTACTAAGACAGGGCTGCAAAATAGTCAGGAGTGGAATTGGATATAACAGGTTCAAAGGTCTACAGGAAAGATGGGAAATTTGGTAGAAAGGGAGGAGCAGGCTTGCTGATTAAGGATTAAATTACTGCTATGATAAGAGAGGATCTAAACAATAGGTAAGTAGATAGTGGAGACTTTATGGTTAGAGCAAAGAAATAGAAGAGGATTTAAGACTGGAATTGAAGTTGTAGGCTCCCTGGTAGGAAACTGAATTGGCAAATTGCACAAAGGAAGAGATTAGCCAAGCAAGTCTTAAGGGGCATTTTAACTTTCGTATCTATTGGCAAAAGCAAACTAACATTTATTAATATGGAAGCTAATGTGTTGAGTTTGTCCAGGATAGTTTTCTGTAACAATATGTCCTAGAGCCAATAAGTGGCCAGGCTATATTCAATTTTATGGTAAGCAATGAGTGAGATTTAGTTAACAACCTAGTGGTGCATGAACATTTATCTAATAGTAATCATAATAGGGTTGACGGTTCAAAGCTATGTTTGAAAGGAAGAAACCTGAAACAGCTACTTAGATGCAAGTTTTAAGTAAGGCTGACCTTAATGGGTGAGTCAGAGACTGTCAACGATAAATGAGGAATCTATTAATGAGTAAAATGATTGATTATCAGCTGGAGATGCTCAAGAAAGAATTTAATGTGAAACAGAACTAGTTTATATCCCGAAGGGGAAAGAGTGCTACTTGTTAGAAAACAACCATGGACAACTAATGAGGTATGAGACAACATGAAAGTAAAAGAGAAACAACATACAAGGTTATAAAAAATAGCACAGATCCTAGCAAAACGGCAAGATACAAAGAACAACAGTGGTGACAAAACAGATAGTAAGAGCTCCCAAAAGTGAGTATGAGAAAAAGCTTACAAGGGATATCAAAATCAACACTAAACATTTTTACAATGTATTAGGATAGAGGCCAGTTATGAATAATGTGAGCTACTTACAAACTGAAAACGGTAATGCCATAAATGAAAGTAAGGAAATAGCAGACATGTTGAATAACTTACTTTGTGACAGTTTTTACAGTAAAGAATAGCAAGCCAAACATTCCAAGGAAACTAATATTGAATAATGGGCAGAGTCTCTCTAAAATTAATGTAAACAAATTAACAGTAATGAAGAAAAGAATGGCTTTAAAGAGAATGCATCCCAGATGGTATTTATCCAAAGGTTTTAAAGGGAGTGATGAAAACATTGAAGATGTCCGAACCACTGTCTTCCAAATGATTCAGGTATCATTCCTACAGACTGGAATATTGCACATGCCCCTCTGCTTTTTAGAAAAGATGAGAGGGAAACCTGGGAATTAGAGACTTAACGCCTGGTGTCAGGAAATTACTAGCGTCTATGATTAAGGAAAGAAGGTGGAATTTTCCATTTTGGAGACTAAGTGCGGTGGCGGCTGGGTTCTGTGCTGTGTTTCCCGCTGCGTGGAGTGGCAGGAACTTGTGCCAAATTTCAAACTCAGAAGCCAATTAATTTTGTATCAGCAAATAGCTCTCTGAATCACATGGCAGGGTGGGAACCGATTGTCCGCCTGCTGAGGTCGAAGTTCTGGGCACCATATTTAAATGCCACCCGAACACACATATTCACTCTCTCCAACCCAGCTATGTGCAGGAAATATTTCGAGATGGCTGCACCCAAGGAAAAAGCTGCACCGAGGTTCAGTAATGACTCCTGTGAAGCCCTCATCTGCAGAGTTCTCTAACGGCGGGATTTCCTCCATCCGAGGAATGGCTCCATGTGGCCTGCCAGCTTCACCCTGCTGGCCTGGGAGGCTGCTGCATGGGAAGTCAGCTAGTCAGGCACCCACCTGAGAAATACCATCCAGTGTAAGAAGAGGATAAATGATCTCATCCACTCCACCAGGGTAAGTCAACCTTCAGCTCACTGCAATCTCACTCTCACAATGACATCATGCATTCAAAGGATTACACTGCTCAGGGACCTCACACAACACTAGTGAGGGACACATCAGTACTGATTGTTTTTTTACGCAGAGGGTAGTGAGTGTCTGGAATTCGCTGCCAGAGGAGGTGGTGGAAACAGGTATGGTAGTGGTGTTTAAGAGGCAGCTTGACAAATACTTGAATAGGATGGGAATAGAGGGATATGGACCCTGGAAGTGCAAAATGTTTTAGCTGACAGGCAATATGATCGGCACAGGCTTGGAGGGCCGAAGGGTCTATTCCTGTGCTGTACTTTTCTTTGTTCTTTGTCTCACAGACACTTTAACATCACCAACATTTCATCTATCATGCTGCAAAAACTCCATCCTCAGCCCTTACTAGGGAGGGCTCAGCACACACAGTAGGCATGCTTGCTTCCCGACCTCTCCTTCATCCCTTCTCATCACATTCCATCCCTTTGTCTTCATGCAGGCCAAGCTTGCGCACATCAAGAGGAAGAGATCCCAGACTGGAGAAGGGAGGGGCGACATACAGGAGCTCTCCAAGTTTGAGGAGGATGCTGCCAAGTTGGTGGGCGAGGACAGAGATCGATCCTATGGGAAAGGTGAGATTAGCCTCTCTCAGCAAGCCAGTATCAATGAGTGCTCCATGAGTTGATCACATCCTGACATTCACAATGAGTGACACGCAATGTTGTATTCAGACTGTTTATGAACTAAATCTCCCCTCTTTTACAAGCAGCAGCAGGTCCAGACAGACCAGCACAGCCAAAATAGCCCCAGCACCCAGGCCAATTCAGAGTAGGATGATGAGGAGCCACTTGAAGAATATGCATCACTGCATTCACCTGCGCCTTCCACCCGCACAGAGACACACACCCCGGTAGGTCATAGTTCTAGATTAGGCTCGGGATCACGTTCTGATGAACACCTCACTGACACATCTCCACAGCAGTCGGAGGAAATGACAGCCCAGGTCTCTGGCTCTCAGAGGAATGCTGGGGATCAGGCACCCACTGAGTCCGTGTCAGGTGATGAGCCTCTGGAAATAGCCATTTCACACATGCTGGAGATGCAAAGAAGGCAACAGAAAATTAGGTAAGATTGTGAGAAGCAGTCACAGACTAGAGCAAAGGATGGAGGAGTCTGTCCACATTCTCTCTGGTATCATGACGCTGACTTGCAAGTGCCTCGAGGTGACCACGGGAAGGGTGATGGCTGCCTTGGAGACCTTGGTCCAGCAGATCCTGCTGGATTTGAGCTCGGACCGGCACTCCATCGCTATAGACATTGGTGGGATCTATCAGTGGCTAGGTGAGGGGGTGGCAGTGCACCTTGACCTTCCTCCAGGAGCACCTTCTCCTCAGGGAGTCAGGCAGAAGTCTCAGGTACTCATAGGTAGGACGACCATTGCTGGAGACCTTGGGGCCATCCACCCAGGTGACTCCGAGAATGTCCAGACAATCCCAATCCCTGTGACCTTATCACCTCCAGCTGTACAGGCCAGGGAGGATGCATTTGTCCCACAGCAGGAGACCCAAAGCAGGCTGGGGCCCTCCAGAGGATGCCTGCCAAAGTCTCCAAAGACAGCAAGGGGTAGCAGTGAGCAGGTTGCCTTCACCTCTACTGTGGGAGTTGGGAATTCACCAAGATGTAGCAGTAGGATTAGAAAAATTAAGAAACTTTGACATCACTCTAGGTCCCAGGTGTTCAGTCACTCTATACATTTATAAATACATTTGTTGTTCATGTGAATGGTCTCGTCATTTGAAAGCGCCGTGTATATACATCTATGTGCCCTCTTATTGAGAGGGTGAGCCACAGTCCATCTCAGTGAGCCTCACATTCATGTGATGTGTAGTTGAGTCATGATAGTTACTCAACCCTTGTGTTATGTCAGGGAGATGTGTCAAATTCTTTACTGGAAGTGTTTGCAAAATGCTTTAGTAACTTCTACTCCTTACAAGGCAAGATGAAGTTGTGTGTGCTCAATAGCCTTGGGGGGGGTTAGCTATAATTGTTTCTCAAAATGAGATGGCAGTCTTCATTGAAAGTGCCAAAGGGCAAGACCTGCAGCCGTGATGGTCTCTCTAACCATGTGTGTGTCTCAGTGTCTGCCAAAAGTTCCTTATTAAAGTAGTGACGACTGCATCAGGTCCTTTGACACAGCCTTTGCACTATCATACCGACTTTCACTTCCCAGAGGGCATGGATACAGGGTTCGCCAGTGACCTTTCCAAAGATTAGGGCCTGGTGAATCATGAGGGTTGACGGTGCAAGTCCGAATGCTGAACTTGACCTTGATATCATTGGTTGTAAAGCCCTTTTAATCCACTGGTATGGCACTATGGGTCAGAAGGAATGTGGCCATTTCCCAATGCCTGCACCTGATTCCTCCTGGAATCTTGTGGCTATCAGTGTGGTTAAAATCACCCATGATTATTGCTATCCCTTTACCACAAGCAGCCAATATTTCTTCTTGCATACCTTGTCTTACATTGTGGTTACTGTTAGGGGCTTGTAGACCACTCGCACTCGTGATCTCTTTCCCCTTCAATTCCTCATCTCCACCCAAACCAATTCTACACCCTGATCTCCAGAACCAAGGTCATCTCTAACTGTTGCACCAATGCCATCCTTGATCAATAGCGGTATTCCTCCAACTTTTACCTAACTTCCTATTCTTCTTGAATGCCATATACCCCTCAACATTCAACATGACAACTCAACATGACAAGGAACCAATCCTTGTCACTCTGCAGCCATGTCTCCGTAATGGCTCTCAGATCATTTTTATTTACTTCAATGTGTGCTATCAATTCATTTACTTTGTTATGAATGCTACACACATTCAGATACAGAGCCTTTAGTTTTATCTTTTTGTTATCTTTGTAGCATCTAGTGTTGACTACTGATGTATTCTGAGGTTTTATCTCTCTGTCCCTTCCTGCTATTCTCTGACCCCTCATTTCCCATATTACTATTATGCTCTCCTGCCTTAAATTTACCTCTTCATTTATTACATCTACCCAAGCCTGATCCCTCACCCCCATTGTTTAATTTAAAGACCTCTCTATTTCCCTAGCTATGCAATTCACAAGAACACTCGTCCCAGCAGGGTTCAGGTGTAGACCGTCCCAATGGTACTTTCCCCAGTACTGGTGCCAGTGCCCCACAAACCAGAACCCACTCTCCCACACCAGTCTTTGTGCCACACATTTATTTCTCTAATCTTATTTGCCCTGTGCCAATTTTCATGTGGCTCAGGTAATAGTCCAGAGATCATTACGTTTGAAATTCTGCTTCTTAATTTGGTACCTAGGTTCTCATACTGACTATGCAGAACCTCCTTCCTTGTCCTGCCTATGTCATTGGTAACTACATGGACCATGACAACGAGATCCTCCCCCTCCCACTGCAAGTTCCTCTCCAGCCCTGAACAGATGTCCCGAACCTTGGCACCAAGCAGGCAACATAGCCTTGCTGCACAGAACAGTGTCTAAAGACATCCAGAAACTAATTGCTCCCTCTGGTAGAGACAATGGGATTTAATGGGAGATGAGCATCATCTCATCAAGAAATTCTGTGAGCAATGCCCAGACAGATTTATGAATGTTTCCCACCTGGAATATACAAAGAAGGCGTTAAAAGTGAGCTGAAAACCTGCCCTGGTGTTTGTCTGTTGGTGGGTGTTCTGAGAGAGAGCAAGTGCTGGAAGTTTGACTCAGAAGTAACAGCCACACGCAAATTGCCATTTTGCAGTTATCCTGATCTCTCTCTCTCTCGACCAAATTCAACACTACTGGAATCTCAAAACTGACTATTCATCTGCCAGGGCCAACTCTACTGGAACTTCTAATCCGACTATTCGTCTGCCGGAGTCAATTCTACTGGAATCTCGAATCGCAATGGCTACAACTCTCAATCACCTACTCCCCATGAGCCAAGAACTGTTCCATATACCTTTTTTATATATACTTCAAGCTAAATTCTTACTTTTAATCTGTATGACTGTATATGCATGGGTTTTATCCTTTCTTGCCTTTAGTAGTTAATAAACTTACTCTTACATTTAACTCGAGAAAGTCTGATCAAATTGGATCCTTCAAAACCAGAACGATTGGGCCTGGGAGAAAGGTGTCCGCAAAAGGGATCCTTTTTAGATTAAATCTTGTTGCAATCAACAGAGGAGGAAGGGTGGCTAAGTAAAGACAGGGAGCCAGTTCATCTCTCCTCACCCAGGGCATAACAATTTGGGGGTGTCCCAGCCAGCCAATGACAAATTGAAGGGTCTCACCTGGATTAACAACTTTGGGGAACCTCATCTGGGTGTGAGTCATAACACAGGACCTACCAGGGCAATTTTCCACATAGCCGGGTAGATGTCAGTGTTGTAGCTGTACTGGAACGGCTTGGCTAGGGACGCGGCAAGCTCTGGAGCAAAGTATTATTGCCAGAATATCATCAGGGCCCATAGCCTTTGCACTATCCAGTTCTTTCAGCCATTTCTTGATATCACGTGGAGTAAACCGAATTGGCTGAAGACTGGCATCTGTGATGCTGGGGACCTCCGGAGGAGGATGGATCATCACTCAGTACTTCTGGTTGAAGATTGTTGCAAATTCTTCAGCTTTATCTTTTGCACTGATGTGCTGGGCTTCCTCATCATTGAGGATGGGGATATTTGTGGAGCCTTCTCTTCTAGTGAGTTGTTTAATTGTCCATCACCATTCACGAAGGCAGAGCTTGGATCTGATTTGTTGGTTGTGGAATCGCTTAGCTCTGTCTATCGCTTGCTGCTTATGCTGTTTGGCACACAATTAGTCCTGTGTTGCAGCTTTACCAGACTGACACCTTATTTTTAGGTATGCCTGGTGCTGCTCCTGACATGCCCTCCTTCACTCTTCATTGAACCAGGGTTGATCCCCTGTTTTGGTGGTAATGGTAGAGTGGGGGATATGCCAGGCCTTGAGGTTACAGATTGTGTTCGAGTACAATTCTGCTGCTGATGGCCCACTGTGCCTCATAGATGCCCTGTCTTGAGTTGCAAGATTTGTTTGAAATCTATCCCATTTAGCAAGGCGGTAATGGCACACCACACAATTGAAGGTGTCCTCAATGTGAAGGTGGGACTTCATCTCCACAAGGATTGTGTAGTGGTTATTCCTACTGATACTGTCATGGACAGATGCATCTGCAGCAGACAGGTTGGTGAGGATGAGGTCAAGTATGTTTTCCCTCTTGTTGGTTCCCTCACCACCTGCTGCAGACCCAATCTAGCAGCTATATCCTTTAGGACTTGGTCAGCTTGGCCATTAGCGGTACTACCGAGACACTCTTGGTCATGGACACTGAAAGTCCCCACCCGGAATACATTATGCGCCCTTGCCACCCTCAGTGCTTCCTCCAAGAGGTGTTCAACATGGAGGAGTACTGAATCTGAAGGGAGGAGGGGTGGGAGGTGGGGGGGGGGGGAAACGGTACATGGTAATCAGCTGGAGGTTTCCTTGCCCATGTTTGACCTGATGCCACGAGGCTTCATGGGTCGATGTGAGGACTCCCAGGGCAATTCACTCATGACTCTATACCACTGTGCCGCCACCTCTGCTGGGTATGTCCTGCCGGTGGGACAGGACATACCCAGGGATCATGATGGTGGTGTCTGGGACATTATTTGTAAGGTATAATTCTGTGAGGTTGACTTTGTCAGGCTGTTGCTTGACTAGTCTTGAGACAGCTCTCCCAATTTTGGCACAAGCCTCCAGATATTCATAAGGAGGACTTTGTAGGGTCAACAAGGCTGAGATTACCATTGTCGCTTCCGGTGCCTAAGTCAATGCTGGGTGTTCCATCTGGTTTCAAATACAAAGATAGGTGGCATTGTATGCCGTACAGATGGAAGCATAAAATTACAGAGATATTAATACATTAGGTGAATGGGCAAAACTTTGGCAAATGGATTTCAACAGAAGCAAATCTGAGATTTTCATTTTGGTTCTAAAAAGGATAGATCAGTGTATTTTCTAAATGGTGAAAAGCTAGATGCAATGGAGGTTCAAAAAGACTTGGAGGTCCAGGTACACAGGTCATTAAAATGACATGAATAGGCATAAAAATAATCAAAAGTCTAATGGCATGCTGGCTTTTATAACACAAGTGTTTCGAGGTCAGGCATGTCACAATCCCTGGCCTTGTCAGCAACGCTCACATTCCAAATTAAAAAGTACTGTGTCCAGATCTGAGCACCACACCTTAGGAAGGAAATATTGGCTTTGCAGGGTGTTCAGCGTAGACTTCCTAGAATGTTACCTGGATACTAAAGGTTAAATTACAGGACAGATCGAAAGAATTAGAAGACTGGTTGGCATCAGTGGTGGCAGAGTGGAGATTGGAGGAAGGAAGGTAAGGGGAGTCAAACAAAAAAGTTATCCTGGCTGAGAGGATTGTTTCCATGAGGGATGGAATGGGTTTCATTGAAGAGATAGGGGTGGTACAGGAGGGATGGAAGGAATGAGATGGGAATGGTATGAGAGAGATGGTATGGGAAAGATAGAATGGCATGAGAACGGGATGGCATAGGAAGGGTGAATGAGATGACGGCATTGACTAAGTGTGGCAAAATGGCAGGGACAATTATTTCATACAAATTATTATTTGAAAGCCATTCTCGGGGCTTACAGTGAAGGGCAGAATTTTGTGCCCTTCCCCATGGTGAATTTGCTGGTGGGGTAGAAATTTAATCAGGCAGGAGGTGGCAGGTGTGGATCCTGTTACCAGCCTGATTAACTCTGGGGAGGGAAGGTCCATGGAGGGTCGCCAATTGATATTAAATCAGCAATAGGGTGGGGCTCAAAATGTGGGAAACTCCTTGGAGGAGTTTGGGTGGGGGGTGAGTGCTGGCGGGAAGGAAAGCCCCATGCTTAAAGGCACTCAGTGCCTGATCAAGGGACCCAGTAACAAGAGGGCAGTGTCTGCTTACAGCCAATTCTCTGCACTTGCTGCCCACTACGAAAAACAGTAAAAACTGGGAAATAAGAATACTGGTCCGAACTGGTCTTGTATACCTTAAAATGGAACACCAGTAAAAACTGGGAAATAAGGGTACTAGTCTGAACGGTTTTTTCCTACTAGGCGTCACCCTCCCCCACCGCTGCCCTCCAACCCCCTTCCCAGGACCTGCTTCCCACCATCACTCACCTGTGCCCTGGGTCCCTTCTTGATCAGAGGCCCGGGTGGGTGTAGTATCAGCAGCAGCCATTGCCTTTTTGGTGGTGCTGCTGGTGGGTGGGACTTCCGCCCCAGTGTCCTTGATCCCAGGGGGAAGCCCACCACCGGCGTGTTAAGTACCTGAGTGGCACAAAATGCAGTGGATCTTCCCAGAAGAGGCAACATGGGGCTTTTGCTGGCTCTCCACCGTGACCCTCATCAACTCTACAAAATTTGGCGCGAAGCTTCACTAAATATGAATGAAAACGTTTTAGAAAAGCTGTCAAGTGAATTAAAAGAATACATCAGAATTGATTTGGGGATGGCAAGAGTTGGATGGGGATGGCATGGGAGAGATGGAAGGAATGGGATGGGAATGGCATGAGAAGAGTGAATGAGACAAAGGAATTGGTTAAGTGTAGCAAAATGGTGTGGACAATTATTTGATACAACTTATTATTTGAAAGCTACTCTTCATACTAAAATTTAAAATTCACTGGATTGGAATGTAAACGTTTTCAAAAAGTTGTCAAATGAATTAAGAGAATTAAAAAAAATATAAAAACAAAAAACTGTGGATGCTGGAAATCCAAAACAAAAACAGAATTACCTGGAAAAACTCAGCAGGTCTGGCAGCATCGGCGGAGAAGAAAAGAGTTGACGTTTCGAGTCCTCATGACCCTTCAACAGAACTGAGTGAATCTTAGGAAAGGGGTGAAATATAAGCTGGTTTAAGGTGTGGTGGTGGGGCGGGGGGTGGGTGGGGGGGGGGGGGGGGTGCTGCGGGGAGAGGAGAAGTTGGGGAGGTGGTGTGGTTGTAGGGACAAAGCAAGCAGTGATAGGAGCAGATAATCAAAAGATGTCAGACAAAAGAACAAATGAACACAGGCATTGAAGGTGGTGATATTATCTAAACGAATGTGCTAATTAAGAATGGATGGTAGGGCACTCAAGGTACAGCTCCAGTGGGGGTGGGGTGGAAAGGCTAGCAGGGCATAAAAGATTTAAAAATAATGGAAATAGGTGGGAAAAGAAAAATCTATATAATTTATTGGAAAAAAAAAAAGGAAGGGGGAAGAAACAGAAAGGGGATGGGGATGGAGGAGGGAGCTCAAGACCTAAAGTTGTTGAATTCAATATTCAGTCCAGAAGGCTGTAAAGTGCCTAGTTGGAAGATGAGGTGCTGTTCCTCCAGTTTGCATTGGGCTTCACTGGAACAATGCAGCAAGCCAAGGACAGACATGTGGGCAAGAGAGCAGGGTGGAGTGTTAAAATGGCAAGCGACAGGGAGGTTTGGGTCATTCTTGCAGACAGACCGCAGGTGTTCTGCAAAGCGGTCGCCCAGTTTACGTTTGGTCTCTCCAATGTAGAGGAGACCACATTGGGAGCAACGAATGCAGTAGACTAAGTTGGGGGAAATGCAAGTGAAATGCTGCTTCACTTGAAAGGATTGTTTGGGCCCTTGGACAGTGAGGAGAGAGGAAGTGAAGGGGCAGGTGTTGCATCTTTTGCGTGGGCATGGGGAGGTGCCATAGGCAGGGGTTGAGGAGTAGGGGCTGATGGAGGAGTGGACCAGCGTGTCCCGGAGGGAACGATCCCTACGGAATGCCGCCGGGGGGGTGAAGGGAAGATGTGTTTGATGGTGGCATCATGCTGGAGTTGGTGGAAATGGTGGAGGATGATCCTTTGAATGCGGAGGCTGGTGGGGTTATAAGTGAGGACAAGGGGGACCCTATCATGTTTCTGGGAGGGAGGAGAAGGCGTGAGGGCAGATGCGCGGGAGATGGGCCGGACACGGTTGAGGGCCCTGTCAACGACCGTGGGTGGAAATCCTCGGTTAAGGAAGAAGGAAAACATGTCAGAGGAACTGTTTTTGAAGGTAGCATCATCAGAACAGATGCGACAGAGGCGAAGGAACTGAGAGAATGGAATGGAGTCCTTACAGGAAGCGGGGTGTGAGGAGCTGTAGTCGAGGTAGCTGTGGGAGTTGGTAGGCTTGTAATGGATATTGGTGGACAGTCTATCACCAGAGATTGAGACAGCGAGGTCAAGGAAGGGACGGGAAGGGAAGTGTCAGAGATGGATGATGTGAAAATGATGGAGGGGTGGAGATTGGAAGCAAAATTAATAAAATTTTTCCAAGTCCCGACGAGAGCATGAAACAGCACCGAAGTAATCATCGATGTACCAGAGAAAGAGTTGTGGAAGGGGGCCGGAGTAGGACTGGAACAAGGAATGTTCCACATATCCCATAAAGAGACAGGCATAGCTGGGAATTAAAAGAATATATCAGTATTGATTTTAGAGTTGTAGATGATAACTCTATACTGCCCAGAGTTTCTCGACAGTTTAACTCAATGGGCATGCTGCTACATAAATCTAGACTCAAGGTAAGGTGAGCTATAACGTTGCTATGAGATTTGAATTCTAAATAAGAACTTTGTTGTTATGAAACTTTTTTTTTCGATGACAGATGCTGAAATTATAACAGGCAGATGGGCGTTTACTTCAAAACATTGAGCCCATCATGTGTAATCCTGCCTTTCCAACTCAAGAAGAAGCAGTTCCCAATTAGACTTTCAGGCTCTATGACTTACAAGGCCAAACTCTTGACAAGTTGGTATTTATATTCCTATTTTTACACATGGAGGGAGTGAGAAATTTTGATTCTGTTAAAGTTTTGTTTTGCAAGTCTTGGCTAGTTTAAAAAATTAAGGAGTGATTTGATCAAAGTTTTCAAGATATTAAGTAGAACTGACAGGGTAGATAGAGAGAAACTACTTGCACTGCTTGGAGAATCTAGGACCAGGGGATACAGCCCAAAAATTACAGCCAGACCTTTCAGAAGTGAAATTAGGAAACACTTCTATGTGCAAAAGGTCATAGAAGTGTGGAACTCATAGCCAATGATGCTGAGTCAATTACTAATGTTAAATCCAAGATTGATAGATTTCTGTTAGCCCAAAGGTATAAGGGAAAATGTGGTAAAGGCAAAGTATATGGCGTCGGCCATGGTCTCATTAAATGGCAGAATTGGCTCAAGGAGCTAAATGGTCAACTCCTGTTCCTATGTTTCAACATACTGGAAAAGTGACTGAAAGGATAATATGAAATATATATAAGAACAGTCGCTTGGTAGAACAAAACTTGAATATTAGTGAAAAGAGAATGTTGCCGAAGCTTTCCAGCTTGTACTCATTAGGTATAGTATATCTATAGGAAGAGAGCAGGGAATGGAAGAGAACATGTTAGGATACTGTGAGATTATTTAAAGAAGAAAAAACAAGAGAAAAGGTTTCAGGATATTAAGCAGATGTGGAAATGATGATCCATTTCAAGAATATTAGTTATAGTCCTTTGGTAGTATAGAACTTGAGTATTGCTTAAAAAGGACATTTTGTCAAAAATTTTTTGTCTTGCACTCATGAGGATAATCACAAGAATACCAATGTTATACAAACATATGAACAAGGAGCAGGAATGGCACATTTAGCTCCTCGTGTCCGCTCTGAAGGGTTCTCAAAATTCCCACATTTTTCATGTCATCAACAAGGATATGACTTTTGGACTTTTACCTGAAACCAGACAACGAGAGAAGACAAAATATGCATTCTTCCCCTTAAAACAATCAACCCAGAGAAAGACTTCATCTTACACAAAAATAAAGCCCATCAAAATCTTACATAAGTAATCGCTACTAACTACTAAGGCAGGAAGGCGACAATCAAGGCAATTATGTGAACCCACCAATATTCCACATATACAATGACTTTCAGTTCAAAACTAGTCGCGGGGACAGGAAGACAACGATAAACATCATGCGAGCCCATTAAAAACGAGACAATGATCACCTGGGGAAGCCTACCAAAATCAAACAAAGAACTAACCTTGATTTGAATTGAGATAAGAAATTAGAAAAAAACAGTATAATTGGGCAGAGATCTGAAGTTAGCAGTTTTTGGTCAGTGAGCAGTTTGGAGCAATTGTAGCTGAGCCAAGCGGAGGGAGGAGATCTGGAGGTTTGCAGGTCTGCAGGCAACATCACGGCGAGAGGCACGGGGTGGCAGGCTCAACTGAAGACAACAAGGCCGCAACCGCATCCCTCCACGAAGATTGACCACCCACGACCACGCCCTCCACCCAACTGAAGAACCTTTGCAGATTCCACAGACCAGGACCACGTGGGGACGGCAGGCCCCAGAGGACACAAAGAGTGTACCCCAAAACTGCAACCAGCTTACCTGGCTGGATTTTGAACAATCAAGGAACCCTGGTTGGTGAGCATGATCCCTGACCTCTCCTAGTTCAATTTAGTTAGGTTTCAAGAGTGGGAGACAAGGGTAAGGGGATTAGTAGCGTGATTTTCCCTCATTATGCTGTGTGTTCCCCATTCTTAACTAAGTGTACTTTGTAGATCTGTATAATCTCAGTGAATCCTAATGTTATAAGATCATTTGTGACTTCAATAAACCCAGTTTTTTCTTGCACCAAAACCAGTTGTCTGCTGCACTTTGTCACAACCCCCAAATAAGTCCAATGTCTAGAACCGGGGGAGTGGGAGCAATTCGGACCGCTCAGAAGTCAGAGGTGAAGCTGACACACACCACCACCCCCTACAGCTCCACAATTGAATAAAATCGTGGCTGACCTGAAATCTGCATCCCGCCTACCCCTGATAACCTATCACCCTTGCTTACCATGAATCTATCCACCTCTGCCTTAAAAATGTTCAAAGACTCTGCTTCCACCACCTTTTCAGAAAAAGAGTTCCAAAGACTCATGACCCTCTGACTGAAAAAGTTTTTGCCTCATCTCTATTTTAAATGGGCAACCCCTTATTTTTAAAGAGTGACCCCTAGTTCTAGATTCTCCCACAGAGGAAACATCATTTTCCCAACCACCTTGTCAAGGCCGCTCAGGATCTTATATGTTTCAATCAAGTCGCCTCTTACTCTTCTAAACTCCAGCTGACACAAGCCTAGTCTGTCCTACCTTTTCTCATAAGACAATCCATCCATTCCAAGTACTAGTCTGGTAAATGTTCTCTGAACTGCTTCCAATGCATTTACATCCATCTTAAATAGGAGGACCAATATTACACAGTACTCCAAATGTGGTCTCACTTGTGCCCTGTACAACTGAAGCATAACCTCCCTAGTTTTGTATTCAATTCCCCTCACAAGTAATGATAACTTTCTATTAGTTTTCCTCATTGTTTGCTGTACCTGCATAATAAACTTTTCATGCGCTAGAACACCTAGGTCCCTCTGAATCTCAGAGCTCTGCAATCTATCACCATTTAGATAATATGCTTCTCTTTTATTCTTCTTGCAAAAATGGACAATTTCACATTTTCCCACATTATACTCCATTTCTAGATCTTTGCCCACTCACTTAACCTATCTATATCTTTTTGTAGCCTCCTTATGTCCTCTTCACAACTTACTTTCCTTCCTGTCTTTGTGTCATCAGCAAATTTGGCAACCATCCCTTCAATTCCTTCATCCAAGTCATTTATATAAGGTGTAAACAGTTGAGGTCCCAACACTGATCCCTGTGGCAGACCATTCGTTACATCTTGCCAACTTGAAAAAGACCCATTTATGCCTACACTCTGCTTTCCATTAGCCAGGCAATCTTCTATCCATGCCAATATGTTACCCCCTGTACCATGAGCTTTTATTTTCCACAATATCCTTTGATGTGGCACTTTATCAAATGCCTTCTGGAAATCTAAGTACAGTACGTTTACAGGTTCTCCTTTATCCACAGCACAAGTTACTTCCTCAAAGAGCTCCAATAAGTTGGTTAAATGTGATTTCCCTTTCACAAAACCATGATGACTCTGCCTGATGACCTTCAACTTATCAGAGTGCCCTGCTATAACTTCTTTAATAACAGCTTCTAATCTTTTCCTTATTATAGATGTTAAGCTAACTGGACTGTAGTTTCCCGCTCTCTGTCTCCCTTCCTTTTTGAATAATGAAGTTACTTTTGCTATCTTCCAATCTAATGGGACCTTCCCCGAATCTAGAGAGCTTTGGAAAATTAAAACCAGTGCATCAACTATCTCACTAGACACTTCTTTTAGGACCCGAGGATGAAGTCTATCAGGACCCGGACCCTTGTCAGCCCACAGCTCCAACAATTTACTCGGTACCACTTCTCTGGTGACTAATTTTCCTGGCTTTCTCCCCTACTTCCATTTCCTGGTTTATAGCTGCTTCTTGGATGTTATTTGTATCCTCTACAGTGAAAACTGATGCAAAATACCTGTTCAATTCATCTGCCATCTCCTTGTATTCCATTATCAATTCTCCAGACTCACTTTCTATAGGGCCAATGCTCACTTTGTAAACTGGTTTCTTTTTAAAATATTTATAAAACCGCTTACTATCTGTTTTTATATTTCTGGCAAGCTTTCTTTCATACTCTAATTTTTCCCTCCTTATTAATCTTTTAGTCATTCTTTGCTGTTCCTTATATTCTGTCCAGTCTTCTGACCTGCCACCTGTCTTTGCACAATTAGATGCTTTTTCTTTAAGTTTGATACTATATTTAACCTTTCTAGTTAACCACGGATAGTGTGTCCATCCCTTGCACTTTTTCTTACTCGTTGGAATGTCTCTATTCTGTTCATTCTGAAATATCCCCTTAAATATTAGCCAGTGCATCTCTAATGACCTATCCCTTAACATAACTTGCCAATTCACTTGAGCTAGCCAAGCTTTCATGCCCTCATAATTGCTCTTATTTAAGGTCTCAGACCCACTTCTCTCTTCCTCAATCCAAATGTAAAATTCAATCTTATTATGGTTGCTGCTACCTCGGGGCACCTTCGCTATAAGATCATTAATTACTCCCATCTCATTGTACAACACCAGGTCTAGTATAGCCTGCTGTCTGGTTGGCTCTAGAACATGCTGTTCTAAGAAACTATCCTGAAAACATTCAATGTTCATTTAGGCTATATGACCATATGTAAATTAAAATTTCCCATGGTTATCCCCATGCCTTTCTGACAAGCTCTAATTATTTCTTCTTTTATGCTCCACTCTACTATGTAGTTACTGTTAGGGAGCCTGTACACAATTCCTGCAAGTGCCTTTACCATTTCTCATCTCTACCCAAACTGTTTCCATATCCTGGCTTCCTGAACTTAGGTCATCCCTCTCTATTGTGTTAATACCATCATTAACTAACAGAGCCACCCCTCCACCTTTTCCTCACTTCCCATCCTTCCTAAATATCCCATATGCTTCAATATTCAGTTCCCAATCCATGTCCTCCTGCAGCCATGACTCTGTAATGGCTATCAAATAGTAATTATTTATTTCTATGTGCGCTCTCAGTTCATCTGTTTTGTTTCAAATGCTATGTACATGCAGATACAAAGCTCTTAGTTTTATCCTTTTATTCTTTTCATAACTTCTAGTTTCATCTCTTGATTTACTGTTATATTTGTGTGCTTTATCTCTTCCTGTCAAGGGAAGCAACACCTTTATACTGCATGAGAAGAGAGTACTGATTGGACTCTGATTGATAGAGGCATTGTCATAAAGAATGAACCAGTGAATGGCTATCCCTTATTTTGTTTAACTGAAACAGGCACAATGTGTGGACATGTTCTCTCTGTCTGCAAAGAACAGGGCCCTGTGTATTAATATATGTAGCTTCTAGTACAAGAAAATGTGCCACACTGCGAGCAACTCTATCAATCAGAGTCCACACGCCAACCAATCAGCACTCCCTTTTCATGCAGTATAAAATTGTTCTTCCCCTGACATTGGTATTCTTGCAAGTGTCCTGATGAGTGCAAGATGAAAAGCTTAGACAAAATGTCTTTTTTCAGCGGCATTAGTTATTAGAGACAGATGAATGCAATAGGAATGTTTTGAATGTTGTGTGCTAATATTGACAGGAAATTGTGCGTGATATGGAACAAATTGTATCCCCTTTAGTACATAGAAATCCAGTTACTTACTCAGGCTGTTGTCTTGGATCCCAGATATCCTCAAACTCTGAACCCTCAGGCACATCATCCTCTGCCCAGATTTGTTTTGTGTTGGTAGGCTTCTCAGGGTTGGAATCTGTTTAAGGAGAATGTGAAGGCAATTAGATATTACATCTTTTTCTTTCCTTCACTTTAGGAGCTGGAATTGGTAAAGCCTTACAAACTGTTGTACGTCATTTTACTGCATCTTTTAAACCTCCTCTCCTGAAGATGTTGTGTCTTTGCTGGGAAACCAGCCTATCATTCCTCACCCAATGGACCATTATTCTTGCATCAGTTTTGGAAGTGAATGTTGGCAATGCACCACATTACAGCCTATCCAGTCCTCACCTGATATCTGCACTTAGATTTTCTAGTGATTGCCCCTCTCTCATGCAGGACCCCTTGCTGCTGCTTTGATTTGGATCAAACATTGATTTAGAACAGACTAGGGTCTAGGGACCCCCACCATGATTTATACAACTCAGAAACCTCTGTGGGTGTAGTGGTTGCCCTATCTGAATGTAGATGTTTGGTGACAGTACTACACAATTTTCCCATGGTGTAGGGTATTAGTGTTGGAGAATGGAGTACTGGTCCCGCAAGGTCAAGGGGAGTAGAGGACACTCATCAATAGTGTTCCTCAAATCAATCCTGCTGCAACCCATGCTATAGATCTGTGAACATTCCACATTAGGAAACTCATGTTTGCAATGCTTAATTTAGCAAGAGTTGTTTCCAATTTTGGTCTGAAGAGTTTAACATGCTCACAGATCCTAGCTGTCCTTCAGTACCTTAACTGGCTGAGCTGCAAGTTGAGGGGAGGCAGTAGCATTGTGGCAATGTCGCTGGACTAGTAATTCAGAGGCCCAGGCTAATACTCTGGGGACAGGCGTTCAAATTCTACTGTGACAGCCGGTGGAATGTAATTAAATTAATAAAATCTGGAATTAAAAGCAAGTCTCAGTAATGGTAACCATGAATCGTTTGTCATTAAAAACCCATCTAGTTCACTAAAGTCTGAAATCTGCTGTCGTTACCTGTTCTGACCTACATGTGACTCCAGACCCACAGCAATGTGGTTGACTCTTAAATGCCCTCGAAATGGCTGAGCAAGCTACTCAGTAGTATCAACTGCTATGAAATTCAGGAGGAATGAAACCAGAAATTGACCTAGGCACTGGAAGTGACAATGACAAACCCAGTATGTCAACCCTGCAAAGCCCTCCTTAATAACATCTGGGGGCTTGTATCAAAATTGGGAGAGCTGTTCCACAGGCTCCTCAAGCAACAGCCCAACATAGTCATATTCACTGAATCATACCTTACAATGTTCCAATCATCACCATCCCTGAGGAAATCATGTTTGTTAAAACTACTGGAGTTTTTTTGAGGACGTAACTAGCAGAATAAATAAGGGAGAACCAGTGGATGCGGTGTGTTTGGATTTTCAGAAAGCTTTTGGTAAATTCCCATAGAAGAGGTTATTATGCAAAATTAAAGCACATGGGATGGATGTAATATATGGACATGGATTGAAATTGGTTAGCAGACAGGAATTAGAGAGTAGGAATAAATGGGCCTTTTTCAGAGTGGCAGGCAGTGACTATTGGGGTACCGCAGGGATCAGTGCTTGGGCCTGAACTATTCACAATATATATATCAATGATTTATGTTACGACTGGGATGGGTGGAGTGCACGAAATAACAATCCCCACTACTCCACAGGCCATACCATTTATTTAAATGGTTAATTTGCTCACCAAAATGGCCAATTGTTTAGCTATACATCTAGTACCTAGAAGAAAAGAGACTCTGAACAGGCTTCTTTCAAAAAACTCAATGATTAATTTATTATGAAACAAAACTTCTTTTAAACAAGTTTCAAGAACTGGTTAGTGCACGATTATAATCGGGAAGTATAACTATCCATCTCTTCATAAAGAATTCCTCCAGCACACACACACAAAGACAAATGGATACAGTCTCTCTGCAGAGGTGGGCTCTGGAGGATGGGTGTAAAAAAATAAAGGATAAAGTCTGCAGGGTCTCGATGTGTCCCTTGGTCCTGGTGAATGTCTGGAAGTTCTCACCAACTGGTCTCAGTTTTACAGATCCAAATGCAGACTAGTTACACTCAGATGAGAGCTGTCTGGCTATAGGTTCATAGCCATACACAATTGCATAGAAAGCGGAGAAAGAGAGCCAATTAGGGTAGCCTTCCTTCCTCAGCTTATTCTCCAACAAAACTGCCTTCAAAACAAGCAGGTTCACAACTTAAGTATTTTCCCACTCACCTATGTGATTTCCAGCAAATTACCAACCTTCCTTTTCAGTTGTTTTCTCCAAGTTAAAGGGATTGCCATTCAAAACAAACAACCAGATCTTCATCATGTACCATGAAGGTCAGATAATTTCTTGAAAGAGGCCTACCTTGTTGACAGTTCCAAGGTGAACTTATGAATACTTAAAAAAAATCCCATGTTAACAGCTAAATGTCCAGATCATGCCATGTTCTTTCATTTTGTTAAAGAAGAATTCAGTCTCGAGAGATGTGATTCTAACATTTGGATAAGGGAACCAAATGTAATATTTCCAAGATTACTGACGACACAAAACTTGGTGGGAATGTGAGCAGTGAGGAAGACGTTAAGAGGCTTCAAGATGGTTTACACAAATTGAGTGAGTGAGCAAATACATGGCAGATGCAGTATAACGTGTGAAGTTATTCACTTTAGTAGGAAAAACAGATTGGCAGAGTATTATTTAAATGGCGATAGATTGCGGAATGTTGATGTACAAAGGGACCTGGGTGTCCTTGTACACAAATCACTGAAAGCAAGCATGCAGGTGCAGCAAGCAGTTAAGAAGACAAGTGGTATGTTGGCCTTCATTTCGAGAGGACTTGAGTACAGGAGCAAGGATGTCTTACTGCAGCTGTACAGGGTCTTGGGTGAGACCACACCTGAAGTATTGAGTGCAGTTTTGATCTCCTTACCCAAGAAAGGATATACTTGCCATAGAGGAAGTGCAGCAAAGGTTCACCAGCCTGATTCTTGGGATGGCAGAGTTGTCTTATGGAGAGAGATTGGGTTGACTTGGCCTGTATTCACTGGAGTTTAGAAAAATGAAAGGAGATCTCATTGAAATTTATAAAATTCTGACAGGGCTGGACATACTGGATGCAGGGATGATGTTTCCTCTGGTTAAGGGGTCTAGGACAAGGGGTCATAGTTTCAGGATATGAGGTAGGTCATTTAGGACTGAGATGAGGAGAAACTTCTTCACTGAAATGGTGGTGAACCTGTGGAATTCTCTACCACAGAGGGCTGTAGAGACCAATTCACTGAATATATTTAAGAAGGAAATAGATAGATTTCTGGACTCGAAAGGTGTCAAGGAGTATGGGGAGAGAGCAGGAATATAGCATTAAGATAGATTAGCCATGATCACACTGAATGGTGGAGGAGGCTCGAAGGGCTGAATAACCTACTCCATCTCTTATTTTCTATGTTTCTACGTTTGTCCCATCAGCAGGACAGACCCACCAGAGGTGGTGGCACATTGGTGTACCATTAGGAGGGATTGCCCTAGGAATCCTCAGCATTGACTCCAAACCCCATGAGGTCTCATGGCATCAGGTCAAACATGGGCAAGGAACTTCCTACTGATTACCATGTATCACTCTCCCTCCGCTGATGAATCAGTGCTTCTCCATTATGAACACCAAGTGGAAGAGGGACTGAGGGTGGCAAGAGTACTGAATGTACTCTGGGTGAGGGACTTCAATTTCCATCAACAAGAGTGGTTCAGTATCGCCACTCGTCAGCAGTGTGATGGAATATTCCCCACTTGCCTGTATGAGTGCAGCTTCAACAACACTCAAGAAACTGGACACCATCCAGGACAAAGCAGCCAACCTGTTTGGCACCACATCCATAAACATTCATTCCCTGTACCACCGAGGCACAGTGGCAACAGTGTGCACCATCTACAAGTGTTAGGAAATAGAGACAGTTTAAGTATTTGTATTTGTGGGTGTTAGGAATTAGTTTTAGCCTTAAAGTTTAAATTTGATTTGTATTTCTGTATTTGTGTGTTAGGAAATGGTCAAGTTCAGTTTTAGTTTCACTTTAAAAGGTGAAACCTGGGATCTAATTTTATTTTTGAGGGAGACAGCAGTTTGTACACCTGCATTTCTAATGAGTCTTACGACTCTAAGGGAAGTTAAAGCTTCTACAAGAGTAGAAAAAACTGCTGTTGCCTAGCAACAGGGGTCCAGAGAGATAGGACCCCTCCACCCCCCCCACCCCCCCCAAACACACACACACAGAAAAAAATGAAGAGAAAGCAGTTTGAGTTCAGTTGAAAATAGCTGCCAGGGTGAGACTGGAGCAGAGGGGTAAATAGCAACTCCCAAACTGAAGTTGAAGCCAGGGTTCCAGAGAGACTGGACACTGGGAGAGGGAGCTGCAGATTTCCCAAAAGAACTGAAAGGTCCCAAGGCCAAGGAGTGAGACAGAAACAGGGGCAAGTCCCAAGAAGACCTAATCAAAGGAAGGACAGGAACCTGGAAAAGGTCCTATTAAATGAAGTTAAGAACGAGGACCAGAGGAAGACTCCAAGCTTTAAACTTAAGGGACGAAAAGCTGCAGGAGGTAGATCTAAAATGAGAGGCCAAAAGGTCCAAAGAGACAGCTGAAGGTTTGTAACTCCTTGCTGTGAGCATGTGAAGCAGTGGTGTACTGTTGATGGCTGAGTCACTGAGAGAGTGTGTGTGGAGGAAAATGCATGTAGTGACCTAGGGGAGAGGAACATCAGAGGTAGAGTTCGAAACCCTGGAGGTGGACCCTTGCGGAAAGCATCTGAAAGAAATCATTGGTTTGGGAGAAGATTCCAAAGCGAGTTATTGGACAGTGGGGTTGAGAAAGCCTCATGTGAAAGACAGAGTTCAGTGAGACTGGTTGGCTCACAATGTGACAAGCGTCTGGGAGGAGTTGATGAGAGACTCATAGCATCTGTTTGTGGTGGCATCTGTCATTTGGTTTCAGAGTGTGGTGTGTCTGACCACAGGTCACCTATTGGTTTACATGGACCGCGTACCTACTGTGAGCATTAGAGCATAGGATAGCTTTTGTAACTTATGTTATCCTTTCAAATTTGTATATATCTGTAATGGTATAGTTGTGGCTGAAGGAGTATTGTAATATAGTTCTACTTTTCTTGTTTAATAAATTCTTTATTCTCTTGTTAAATGTTCATCAGCTGACTCCTGTGACTCTGTTCAGCAGCCACTCTCCAAGTATCTAAACAAAAAATAAAAGTTAGGATCTGTCAAGCCGGGCTCCAACCTGGGATCAGGCTTGTCCAGCAGAAACATCAGCAGGAATCGTAACACAAGATACACTGCAGCAACTCACCAAGGCTCCTTCCACAATACCTTCCAAACCCGCGACCTCTACCACTAGAAGGACAAGAGCAGCAGGTGCATGGGAACACCGCCACATGCAAGTTGCTCTCCAAGCCACTCACCATCCTAAGCAAGGATTTTAAGTGTAATACATGCTGGCGTACACGGAGCCAGTGATCGTCAGCAAGAGGGGTGGAAGGAATAAAGTTAGTGCAGGAGAGGAGACTGAGAGAGGAGGAGGATTTCAGGCCAGTAAAAAGGGTGTTGGTGATAGAGACATGTCTCACAGTTTCAGTCATGGAGATGGGAGTGGAGGGTGGATTAGTGTTGGTGATGTGGGGACATAGGTGGGTGATACTGCAGAAGTAGAAATAAGTCATCTTGGTGATAGATAGCATATAAAGTTTAAACCTTAGTTTGGGATTGAATATTCCATTGAGATTACAAACACTGATTTAGCCTGACAGGGTGGCCAGAGTGCCTAAAGAGCTCGGGAATTAAAGGCATTGATCAGGTTTTGCTGTAGAAATTATACTGTCTGTGCTCACTATTATTTTTAAATTGGACAGCAATTTCTGCTTCTGCATGTGTGTAGCTAAGCAATGACTTCAGGAGCTGCTGTCGAATTGCCCTGTTCTTCTGCAAGCTTCACTACACTAGGACCTCACCTTGAGACACAAGATTTACACATGTGAAGGGTGTGAATTTGCAGTACTTACCCACTAGATACACAAAGAAAGTTAGGGTATAATTAAATTTTTAACAGCATGATGAATGTTAATTATTTAATTCTCAAAAGCCAAACAACCTCTCTGGTGAAAGCTTGCTAACTTGACAACATCCACAATTCCTTTATCCTGCCGCCACCAGCAACTTGCAGTCATGGAGCCTTCAAGATATGCTGTAGGATGGTTACTCGGTGAGAAGGAATACCCCTCCACACATGGCTCATGGCCCCCTTTCACCATCCCACCACATAGGATCAGGATACCTTCAATGAGAGCTATGGAGTCACATGTAACAATGTAGAACATGGCCTTTTCAAAAAAATTCTTTCATGGGATATGCGCGTCAATCTCAAGGTCAGCAATTGTTATTCTTCCCTAATTGCCATTGAGAAGGTGGTGGTGAGCTGCCTTCTAGAACTGCTCCAGTCCATGTGGTGTAGGTACACCCACAGTGCTGTTAGGGAGTTCCAGGAATTTGACCCAGTGACAGTGAAGGAACAGCAATATAGTTCTGTATCAGGAAGGTGTGTGAATTGGAGGGGAACTTGCAGGTGGTGGTGTTCCCATGTATCTGTCTGCTCTCCTTGTCCTTCCAGGTGGTAGAGATTATGGGTTTGGAAGATGCTGTTGAAAGATGCTTCGCGAGTTGTTGCAGTAGATCTTGTAGTTGGTACACACTGCTGTTCATCGGAGATGGAGGGCATAAATGTGGTGGATGGGGTGCCAATTTAAGTGTGGTCCTGGATAGTGTTGAGCTTGTTGAGTGTTGGAGGAGCTGCAGTCATTCAGGCAAATTGAGAGTATTCCATCACAATCATGACTTAAGGCTTGTTAATGGTTGTCAGACTTTGAGGAGTCAGGACCTGAGTTACTCGCTGCAGGATTCCTAGCCTCTGACCTGCTCTTGTAGCCACAGTATTTATATGGCTGGTCCAGTTCATTTTCTGGTCAATGGTAACTCCATGGATGTTCATAGTGGGGGTTTCAACAATGGTAATGCCATTGAGTATCAAGAGGAGTTGGTTAGATTCCCTCTTGTTGCAGATGGTTATTGCCTAGCACTTGTGTGGTGCAAATGTATCTGCCACTTGCCAGCCCAAGCCTGGATTTTTTTAAAAAGTCATTCATGGGATGTGGGCATCACTGGCTAGGCCTGCATTTATTGTCCATCCCTAATTGTCCTTGTTTACAGGGCATTGCTGTGGGTCTGGAGTCATATGTAGGTCAGACTAGGTAAGGACAGCAGGTTTCCTCCCCTAAAGGACATTAGTGAACCAGATGGGTCTTTACGACAATCGTTCCATGGTTATCATTAGACTTTTAATTCCAGATTTGTATTGAATTCAATTTCCACCATCTGCCATGGCAGGATATGAACCCAGGTCTGCAGGGAATTACCTGGGGTTTCTGGATTACTAGTCCAGTGACAATACCACTACACCATCACCTCCCCTGACATTGTCCATGTCATGCTGCATATGGAGACGGGCTGCTTCAGTATCTGAGAGGTCGTGAATGGTGCTGAACATTGTGCAATCATCCCCACTTCTGACCTTATGATGGAGGGAAGGACATTGATGAAGCAGCTGAAGATGGTTGGGCCAAGGACACTACCCTGAGGAACTCCTGCAATGATATCCCAGGACTGAGATGATTGAGCTCCAAAAACCACAGCAATCTTCCTTTGTGCTCGGTATAACTCAAACCAGTTGACTCCAGTTTTGCTAGGGCTCCTTGATGCCACACTCGGTCAAATGCGGCCTTGATGTCAAGGGCAGTAACTCTCACCTCACCTCTTGTGCTCAGTTTTTAAGTCTGTGTTTGGGCCAAGGTTGTAATGAGTTCTAAAGCTGAGTGGCCCTGATGCCCAATTTGGGTTCCGCCAGGGCCACTCAGCACCTGACCTCATTGCAGCCTTGGTTCAAACATGGACAAAAGAGCTGAACTCCCAAGGTGAGGTGAGAATGACTGCCCTTGACATAAAGGCCACATTTGACCGAGTGTGACATCAAGGGACCCTAGCAAAACTGACTTGGAAATATATCACCGTTCCTCCACTGCTGCTGGGTCAAAATCATCCCTTCCTAACAGCACTGTGGGTGGTTCAGGACGGCAACTCACCACGCCTTCTCAAGGGAAGCTAGGGATGAGCAATCAATGCTGGCCCAGCCAGCGAAGACCACGTCCCGTGAATGAATTAAAAAAACACACAAACTGAGGTCAGTGAGCAGGTTATTGCTGTGTAAGTGTTATTTAATAGCACTGTCGATGACACCTCCAGTCACTTTACCGATGATGCAGAGTAGACTGATGGGCGGTAATTGGTCGAGTTGGATCTGTCCTGCTTTTTGTGTACAAGACATACCTGGTTAATTTTCCACATTGCCGGGTAGATGCCAGTGCTGCAGCTGCATTGGAACAGCTAGGCTAGGGGCACGGATAGTTTTGGAGCACAAGTCTTCAGTACCATTGTTGGGATGTTTTCAAGGCCCATAGTTTTTGCAGTATCCAGTGTCTTCAGTCTTTTCTTGATATCATGTGGAGTGAATCGAATTAGTTAAGACAGAAATTTGTGATGCTAGGGACTCCGGGGGAGGCCGAGATGGATCATCCACTCATCTGAAGATTGCTGCAAATAGTTCAGCCTTATCTTTTGCACTGATGTGCTGGGCTCCCCCATCATTGAGGAATGGCATATTTGTGGAGCCGCCTCCTGCAGTGAGTTGTTTAATTGTCCACCAACAATCATGATTGTGGCTGGGCTGAAGTAGAGATTTCACTGCTCAGGTTGGTCAGGGGGATCGCCGCAGTATACGTCCGAGAGAGTCTTCACGTTTGTGGTGGCATGCTGCATCCTGCACGACCTTGGAACTGTGAGGACCCAATGACTACCTCCTGGGATCCGGAGGGCAACTCAGGAAGAGGAGGAGGGGAAGAGACCATATGTATTTGAATGGAGTGAATGGCACCACATAGTGAAGCTTCCCTTCAGTTGAAATGAACTTCCCTATACCCAACATGAACCCACCAACCCTAACAGTACATCCATTTCAGATTCCCCATCACAAAGTCCCCTTGGGTAACATCACCCAACAAAGAACAACAGCAAAAACCATCACTCAACAAGTTAATCCAGAAATATATCAATGGCAATCTTCCAGGCCTATCAGCAGTGGGAATTTGGCTGGTGGGAGTGTGGCGAGAAGCCAAAAATTGGTTTTCCGATGGCTGGATGAACTTTTGCAATTCTGTTCTTGGGACTTTAAAGGCGGGTCAAACTTCCCGATAAATAATGTCTGCAAGCCCTTGTGCATACATTAGCATCTCATGCATGCTCATTAAAAGGCTGCCTTGCCAGAATTAAGTTCCCCTTCAAATTAAGTTCCCCACCAGTGAGAAATCAGGACGTTCATTTTTTAAATTCAATAACAGGATGTGGTCTGGGGTCCACCTCTGTTCTGCTAAGGAATCCTGGCCAGTGAACTGGCAGGAGCTGGAGGCCAAAGTCACCACTCGCCTGTGGCGCTGGACAGGACTGCTCCGAGTGCTGTCTTACCGGGGTCAAGTTCTGGTCATAAACCAGTTGATTGCTACCATGTTGTGGTACCGGTTGGTCACTTTGACCCCTCCCCCAGAGTTTGCCACAAAAATCCAGAGAATGCGCGTCGAATTCTTCTGGGACAAAAGGCTGCATTGGGTCGCTGCTGAGGCTCTGAAGTTCCTGCTTAGGGAGGGCGGTCAGGCGCTGGTGTGCCTACGCACCCAGGTGGCGACTTTCTGCCTTCAGGCCCTGCAGCTATAACTTTATGTAGAGCCCCCTCCAATATGGTGTGCCCTGACGACGTATTTCTTCTGCCAGGTGCATGGCCTGAATGACGTGCAGCTCCTGTTTGTACACCTTAATGACTTTGTGGCTCCTTGCAGGTATTGCCTGTCATTTTTATACTCACCGCTCACCGCTCTGGAACTCTGCCCTCCGACTCTGCTCCCTAGAACTAGCTTTTACCAGGACCTGATCAAGATCTGGAACATGGTTGCCTCACGACACAGCTCTCTGCTGTCAGGAGTTCAGGCTATCATCAGGGAGCCAATGCTCAGGAATCCACCCCTCCGCCCTTTTCAGTGGCTGGCGGAGAGGAGGGCTGCGGCTGCCGGGGTGACCAGGATCAGGGACGTGCTAGATGGAGAAGGAGTGGGCTGGATGATTCCCCAGGAGTCAGTGCAACATGCGTCAGCGGATGTCTGGCTCGCGGCCAAAGCCATTCAAGACCTTAGGACAACTGTACTCAGGCCCTACATCATTCTGGGCTTCAAGGTGGCGCAGGTGAGCGGTGGACTTCCATCTGAGTGTACCCCTGTTCGGACAGAATTTCATATTGGCCCCAAGCCCCAAACTCTCCCTCGGGAGCCAGTGACCCGCAACCTGTGGAAATGCCCTCTGTGTCCTTTAGCACGGCGCGGAGAGGTTTTCTGTATGGACTGATGCTGCACATCCTTCACTTCCTTGCCCTCGCCCGCTGCCTGGGCATGCCCTGTTGCCATCCTGTGGTGGAGGTCCCTCATGGGGGACCCTCTATGGGGGTGTCCTCCAATTTTCCATCGGGAACCTGGGGTGGAGGGTGTTGCATGCAGCAGTCCCATCCATGTGTCTTTTGTGGCCTTGTGGAGTCCGTGGACCATGCAAATGTAACTTGTTGTAGGCTGCACCCCTTTTTAGTTATTTGAAAGACTTTTTGCTTCCGTTTTGTTTGCACTTCAGTCCCACGCTCCTGATCCACGGGCAGCCGGTGCGGAGGGGGGCTGGGAGGGAGGAGGACCTCCTCATGAACCTGCTCCTGAGCCTGACCAAGTTGGCCATTAACAGGTCCAGGCAGCAGGTGATCGAGGGGGTCGTCCGACCCGACTGTCTGCCCCTTTTCCGCGGCGATGTTCGCAACCGGATATCCCTGGACAGGGAATACATGGTGTCTGCTGGCACGGTTGAGGCCTTCCGTGCCCAGTGGGCACCATGGTGACTGGGGTGTTTTATTGACCCTCTTAATTACATTTTGGTTTAATATTTGTAAACTTCCTTTAAATTTTGTCTTTGTTTTTGTAGTTTCCCTTCAAGGGGCTGCTTTTTAATTTGTCCGTAACTTTGTTAATTTAGTTTATTTGGTTGACTCTAAAAGGGTTCAAAAGAGTTACAGGATGTGGGCGTCACTGGCTAGGCCAGCACTGATTGCCCTTCCCTAATTGCAATTGAGGTGGTGGTGGTAGCTGCCTTCTTGAACTGCTGCAGTCCCTGTGGTGTAAGTATATCCATGGTGTTGTTAGGGAGGGAGTTCCAGGATTTTGACCCAGTGACAGTATAGGAACAGCAATGTATTTCCAAGTCAGGCTGGTGTATGGCTTGGAGGCGAACTTCCAGGTGGTGGTGTCCAATCTATCTGCTGCCCTTGTCCTTCTAGATGGTAGCAGCTGTGGGTTTGGAAGGTGCTATGGAAGGAGCCTTGGTGAGTTCCTGTGGTGCATCTTGTAGATGGTACACATTGCTGCCACTGTGTATTGGTGGTGGAGGGAGTGAATATTTGTGGATGGGGTGCCAATCAAGCAGGCTGCATTGTACTGGATGGTGTCAAGCTTCTTGAGTGCTGTTGGAGCTACAGTCCTCCAGGCAAGTGGAGAGCGCTCCATCACACTCCTTTCTTGTGCCTCGTAGATGGTGAACAGGCTTTGGAGAGTTAGTCACAACAGAATTCCTAGCCTCTGACCTGCTCTTATAGCCACAGTATTTATATGGCTACTCCAGTTTAGTTTCTGGTCAATGGTAACCACCAGGATGTTGATAGTAGGGAATCCAGTAATGCCATTGGATGTCAAGGGGCGATAGTTAGATTCTCTCTTGTTGGAGATGGTCATTGCCTGACACTTGTCTGAGGATAATGTTGCTTGCCACTTGTCAGCCCAAGCCTGGATATTGTGCAGGTCTTGTTACATTTGGACATGCACTGCTTCAGTATCTGAGGAGTCGCAAATGGTGCTGAACATTGTGCAATCATCAGTGAACATCCCCACTTCTGACCTTATGATGGAAGGAAGTCATTGATGAAACAGCTCAGGATGGCTGGGCCTAGGATATTACCCTGAAGAACTCTTGTGGTGATATCCTGGAGCTGAGATGACTGAACTCCAGCTACCACAACCATCTTCCTTTGCGCAGGGTATAACGCTAACCAGCGGAAAGTTTTCCCCCGATTCCCATCGACTTCAATTTTTCCAGGGCTCCTGGATGTCACAATCGGTCAAATGATGTCAAGGGCAGTAACTCCCATATCACCTCTGGAGTTTCTCTCTTTTGTCCATGTTTGGACCAAGGCTGTAATGAGGTAAGGAGATGAATGGTTCTGGTGGAGCCAAAACTGAGCATCAGTGAGCCTATTCACCACCCCGCATATAAAAGTGTCATGACCTGGCAAAGTAGACTTCTTCCATGATTAACAGCGATTTCCTGCTGCATTGTCCACTTTGGGAAAAGTGTGTAAATGCTTGAGACTGGGTGATCGGAGTGCAAGTTGCATAGCGGATGAGCAACGGAGAGAAAGGGGTGGAGCAGTGGCCAGGCAAAGGTGGAAGGCTAGTGCAGCCTGCCTGGGGAGGGGCAGTGTGGCCTGCCCAGGGAGGGGCAGCGCGGCCTGTCCAGGGAGGGAGGGCTCAGACCATCGGGGAAGGGGAGTCCAACCTATCCAGGGAGGGGGAGCTCAGCCTGTCCGGGGAGGGAGGGTGCAGCCTGTCCGGGGAGGGAGAGGGCAGGCTGTCCGGGGAGGGAGAGGGCAGGCTGTCCGGGGAGGGAGAGGGCAGGCTGTCCGGGGAGGGAGAGGGTGAAAAAAACAAGAAACTGCGGTTGCTGGAAATCCAAAACAAAAACAGAATTACCTGGAAAAACTCAGGTCTGGCAGCATCGGCGGAGAAGAAAAGAATTGACGTTTCGAGTCCTCATGACCCTTCAACAGAACTAGGTGAATCCAAGAAAAGGGGTGAAATATAATCTGGTTTAAGGTGTTTGGTGAGGGGAGAGAAGTGGAGGGGGGTGGTGTAGTTGTAGGGACAAGCAAGCAGTGATAGGAGCAGATCATCAAAAGATGTCACAGACAAAAGAACACATCTTTTGATGATCTGCTCCTATCACTGCTTGCTTGTCCCTACAACCATCACCCCCTCCACTTCTCTCCCCCCACCCAACCCCCACCCCCCCCCCTCCGCCCACACCTTAAACCAGCTAATATTTCACCCCTTTCCTTGGATTCACCTAGTTCTGTTGAAGGGTCATGAGGATTCAAAACGTCAACTCTTCTTCTCTGCCGATGCTGCCAGACCTGCTGACTTTTTCCAGGTAATTCTGTTTTTGTTGAGGGAGAGGGCAGCTTGTCCGGGAGGGAGAGTGCCACCTGTGCGAGGAGGGAGGGTGCAGGCTGTCTACGAGGGAAAGTGTGGGCTGTCCGGTGAAGGACAGTGCAGCCTGTCTGGGGAAGAGAGTGTGCCACTTTTGCACGGAGGATTGCGCCACCTTTGCACGGAGGATTGCGCAGCCTGTCTGGGAGGGATACTGCAGGCTGGCTGAATGCTCTTTAAATATGGGACCCAGACCTTCGACCCCATGAGGTAATGCTGGGGATGCCTCCTTGGCGCCTCACCTGCCTAGCCCCTTGTGGATGCATAGTTAAAGAGTTGAATAGTGCAAGATCGCATGTGGCCAGCATTCCCACTCCCCCAGTGGAAATCATTCTCACCTTTGCTACCTGCATCAAACCTGGGCTGCAGAACAGAAGCGTTCGGCCAATAATACAAAAAACAGAACTATTGACCTTTGTGCAGTCCCTTCGTGCCTGTCTTGTGGATGATTTACCTGGACTATTGCTGCGACACAGCACTACCTTAGTGGCTGCAGTATGGCTGGCGAAGGGTGCTGACTGCCACTAGGGAGACTGTAGATGGCCCTTGCAAGATGCCTTTGAGCAGTTTTGAGCCTTCTGAACCCGGTCTCAGACTGCACCACCTCAGCAATGGGTAGCAGCAATTTGGGCAGGCTGCCTGGCTGACAGGCAACTGCGAGGGTACTGACGGGCTGTCAATTCTGGGAACATGAATGCTAAGCGAGCACAAGTTTGTGCTCCACGGTGCCGCTGACACTGGGGTAGCTTCTCAACAATCCTAGCAATCTACTGGAGCAGAAATTGCTGGACTGCTGCAAGAGTATTGAGCTGCACATCCATGGCAGCTGCAGCCAGCCATCCCATCACCTTTGTCTGAGCTTCCACTGCAGCAGTAATACATCAGGAGGGCTATACAAGAGTTGTAGTGGAAACTGAGAATGGCCAGCAGACACTCCATCATGGGTCAGTCTGGTGGTGCTGTCATGGAGATGTCCTCTACTTCCACAGTGTAAAGGATGGGCTTCAAGCTCCGCGTGATGCCCTGTGCCACAACGGTGCTAGATTCCTCCATTCTCCTTGCCAGGGTCTGTAGGCTACTTGGCAGGCCTGCCAAAGTACCAAGCATCTCGGGTGTACATCAGAGTTTTTCTGTTGCCCTCCCCTACAAGATCCTCAATCAAATTCCCTACAGCAGAACCTGTGACCTCACCCTCTGCGGAGTTCATACATGAGCTGACATGTCCCCCTGATCTGGCTGAAGCCCGCTCATGCCCAGAGACTTACAACATGCAGATCCCAGGTTCTAAATTAGCCTTTAAGATCTATGCTGTGATAATATCTGAGCTGGTGGTTGCAAGGGTTAGGATAAATTATGGTGCTTCCTCCTTAGAAGTCTGCTCTTCCTTTTGCCTTTTCACTAGAGGCTGCAAGGGCTGAGCAACTGGCAGTTCTTGACCATTGAAAGCATTAAAGTACAAGGGAAGAGGGGCTGTAAGGAAAGGGGAGGTGGTGAGGAAAGCAGAAGATTGCTCCACTCCATTTTATAGAACCTTTCATGATGTGGTTGAGGAGTGAGTGTAGAAGGTACATAAGGCAGCAGTTTTTCCATCATTTAAGATGGCGCTAGCAGCACTGGGCATCACTGGCTCTGCTGAACTGGTGCTATTATCTTGTGGACCATCTCCTCAGTGGTGGTGAAGGGGTGGTCCTCCGCCAGCCCTTTTCGTCTCCCTCCTATAGTGGGTGACCTTCTCTTGGTAGAGAGAGAGATCAGAATATCAGTGACTGTGTCTGACTGTGCTTGCCAGGTGTACTTGCCAGAGCTGACTAGCTGTTTGCATATGTGTCTAGAGATGGCTTGACTGGAAGGTGTGTGTGGGTGAGGTGGAGTATAATGATGTTGGGATGTCAGGGTGTGCTGCTTTGTTCTTGATGGGGATGTGGTGCATGCAGTAGTGTGAAAGGTGTGCTGTGTTGTAGTTGAGAGGTGTGATGTATAGATGGATTCAGTCACTTTCCCGAACAGCACGAGATCATTAAATGTTGCCAGCACTGCTGCCATATTCTGGAAACTATGCTCTGGGCTTTGATTATCCTTGCCACCCACTCCTATTCCCTTCAGAGCCTCATTCACTTGACAGCTACCATCCCACTGCCTGAAAGATGGCCTCCACTTCCTTGCATTGTGCGTCTAGGGTGGCATCTCTAAAGCAGGGACCCCTCGCCTTTTTCTGGTGTAACATTATCTATGTCCCTCAATGGTAAAAAGTGATTACCTAGCAGCCAGAAATATATTGCTGCAACGTCTGTTTTTATAGAAACACTACCTTTAAAAGTGGGGGGGTGGGGGGGGGGGCTGCCTGGAATTCATACTTTCTTCACAATGCCACTTAGCCCACAGGTGTGTAGAGGACAGAGAAATGGAGTCTGGGGCTTGAGTGGAAGTTTCTCAAGACCACATTGCTGTCAGAGAATGGGGGGGGGTAGATGAATTTTGTGTCTTACCAACTCACTTCCAATGTGCATTGTGAATCACAACCCCCGTGCCCAAAAATCAAGGCAAATGAATTTCACGTCCCTAGTTTATCAGTGCAGATTCATCAATCCGATGGGTTGAAGATCCATGCTATTGCATGCCCTGTTCACAGGTTCCCTCTGGAGGCTGCCACGCTGAAAAGGACCTGCAACCATAAGTTGCTGCTCACAAGCTCACAAAACATCTTTGGGCAACTGTAAACATTATGAATAGCAAGCATCATATCTTTGCTGCTGACTGCTGTATCCGGGTCAATGACTTTGATCATTCTTATGCTGACCTGCAGAAAATTGGGGCTCATCTAGGATTTGAATTCAGCCAAGCAGTCTGAGAGTATGCAAGTGAGGGTTTGGGGGAAGTGTGGAACCTGCCTGCAGTCACGTTGCCAAGGAGCAGTTCATATATTGATGCTACCTTCATAAGTACGTATACAAGTATGTTCATATCGGTGTACCTACACGTAACATTTGTGCAAGGAACTATTCACATATTACACTCCTCTAGTTGATATTGGCCATGAGAAATAGTATTTTGTCAGGAAAGCACAGGAATAATAGTTTCTCTGTGATGTCATAGTAATTTTCCTGATGTCACACCAACTTCCTCATTAATATAATAAAACAACTGTGAAATAAAATCTTGAGCAAAGCAAACCTCAAACGGTTCTACATCTCAAGCACTCATTGCAAGGTAAGCAATTCCTTAAAACCATGGATTAAAGCAGTTTTGCATTTACTATTTAGGCCCATTTTGTGTTCTGTACTGTGCTGGGCTAATGGAACGTGACATGAGAGCCCTGGTTGAAATTCAAAGGCCTAAGGTGTATGGCGGCAATAAGGCAGAAAGTGAGATCAATCAGCAAGTAGGGATTAGGGGCTGTCATTCTCCTCTGTAAATGTCTAAGGTTGAAGTTGGATCTGGTGCAAAGGAAACTGTGCTATGTTTGGTCTCCATATCAACGAAATGATGTAGAATTATTGGAAGTGACCCAGAGGTAGGCTATGAGCTTTGTGGCCTCACCAAGGCCAGATCTAATCCCAACATCTTTACTGCCATTTTCCTGAAGACCGTCACTTGTATTGTGGATAAGTTCCATAGACAATCACTATTCTGCACGAGATCATCAGTAGCCTGCCCAGACATGTGAGATGTCACATCTGAGCCCAACAGAGATTAGACGTGGAAATGCTGGCTGATGTGTCTCTGTTCTAGTCAAATATGCTGCCCTCACCATTCTTACTGTGACCAACTAACTCAACACAGGACCGCCCTAGTTTTCGTTGGACCGCATTATTACCAGCTGAACCCAGAACTTTATAATGTTTGCAAGGACAAGAGTGGAGTGCAAGAAAGCAAGTTTAAAGGTAAACCTGCAATGAATTAGTATATAAGGGTGTGATTAGACTTGGATGGTAGGAGAATGAATGTCATTGGGAAGTAATTTGGGCAGCAGATTGATTACCACTCAGGTCCAGTTTCATCCCCATAGTCCCCCCCCCCAAACTGCTTAGCATGTCATACCCAGGTGTATAATTAGTATTCGTAGTCAAAAAGATTTTTTTTCCAAAATTTGGTAGCTTTTTCTAAACGAATATATATTGTGCAGACCACTCTGTACATGACCCTCAGTTGTCATGTGGAAATACAGGACCAGCGACCTTGTGACTCAGAACACACATGCTTGAGTTGGGCTCAATTTTTAATTCATCAGACTGAATATTCTGATAAAGAACAAATTATCCACATTTCAGACTTTCTTCATCCCTCTCAACAAATATCAGTTAAGGGCCATGTCCTACACCATAGCAAATGTCTCTTAGCATCATGACTTTCTAGTTTTGGTTGGTAGTTATCAAATGTTTTTGTTATTGATAACAGCCCATTCATGTGGTGTGGCATTATTTCAAGATGGTGGCAACAGCGAAAAGGACGAGAGAGAGATCGGGGAGGATGGTGACATTTTTTAACAAAATAAAACAGACAGTGCCTCTGGGCAATGAAACAGGCAATCTGCTGGTCTGCATACTCAAGAAAAGGAGGATGGCAGTATTTGTCGGCATAAGGGGATCCCGAGGCATGGCGGTGTTTGTAGGGACGAGGAGACTGAGAAGAACAAATAAATTTATGAACAAGAAGCTGCAGCAGAGGATAGCAACAGTTGTGGGCACAAAGAGGCAGCGGAGGACAGCTTCCATGTTGAACAGAAACACAATTGCAGCTTGTTTGTGGATGTGTGAATCAGGTAGGATAATCACAGAGCAGCCTGCATATATGCACAATGCTTTTTTAGAATTGAAAGATATGCAAACTCTTAGATGAATACAATATATTTACAGTAAACATCAGGCTTGGCAGTCATTTAAATAAAATAATTATTCATACTAATAATAAACAGAACCCACTCTATATAACCTCCTTTTGTGCTATACCATTTTACTGGAGGTCGCTCAAGCCCTTCTGCAGGCGCACGCACAGAATCTAGATTGACAATTCTTTTATTGTCCTCATTTGCTACTTGGCTGCTTGCCATACCTTTGACATTAGGAAATATTAGCTTTGAACGCTTAATGCCCAAGCCCAAATCATATATAAAATTATGTAGCGAGAACAAAAGTCACCAACACTAACCCTCTGGGGTGCATCATGCACACCCTTGTCCAATCTGAGCAACAGCCACTAACCCAAGCTGTGATTCTTGCCCATCTTTCTATACCTGCTACATTTGCTCTTCCACTAGGCACCTCAATTTTTTAACAAGCATCGGTGAGGCATTTACTAGAAGTCCATATACTGTATATTACATCTACCACATTCCCTTTATTTACCTAGTTACTTCTTCAAATAATAAAACCCTATTAAAATGATTAAATGCAACTTGTCTTTAGCACATCCTATCTGATTGGCTTTGTTATCCTATGAATCCCTGAATATTCAGTAATTTTATCTCAAATTACGAATACTTTAGAGTTTACTCACAGCTGGCACCACTGACTGGGCTGTAGTTATCCAATCACTCCTTTCCTCAGCAAGGGTGTTAGCTACATTGGTTACCTTCCATCTTCCCATGGCAGAATGTGCATTTCCAAGCTAGATGGAAACAATTGTGGGCATTGTCATTTTTGTCAGGGCCTCATTGGCAAAGGGACAGATATTTTGAAGGGCAATCTACAGTGAACCAGGAGCCACTCATGGAGATTTCTACCCCAGGGCCAGAGGGGTGCATGGTGGTCAGGTATGTGCTAGGACATAAGAATTTTACTCACAAGAATAACTTTGAAACTATGACACTCCATACCACACATCATCTCTTCCATTTTCTCCAGTTTGCACTGAAGTTCAAGAATCCCATTAGTCTTTTCCTGACAAAGTTCTAATAGCTTATTAGTTTAGGTTTTTAAATCTGCATTCAACCAATTATTCTGATTTATCAATAATTTCTTTTCTTGTGCAAGGCATTTCCTCTGATATTTCATCGCGATTTTTGATGCTTTAAGTTTTAACTGACGATTCATCTTTATTAAATTTACTTCTACAAGTTTATCATTTTGATGTTTAAAGTTCTCAGTGAAGTTCTACTTTCTGTCCGTATCTCTTCTTCAGAACATACGGACTCAAAACGTTAACTGTGTTTTCTCTCCCAGATGCTGCTCGACCTGAGTTTTTCTAGCATTTTCTGCTTTTGTTTTAGATTTCCAGCATCTGCAGTATTTTGCTTTTATCTTTGTTCTACTTTCTGTGACTGACTCTCAATTGTACTCACCAATTCTGTTCTTTCATTAGCAAACTCCTCTTTCATACGTAAAAGTTGGTTTTCTACATTTCCTTCAATTACTTGTTATCAGCAATAAGCATCTCATTTTTGGCCACAGTAGTTTTCTGAAGTTGTTTAAGATCAGCACGATCAACTACCTTCATAAAACTACCTGGAACACAAATTGTCTCATCAGCCACCATCAATGATTGATCTGCCCCAGTATCTCCCAAAATTTTAATTTGTTTACTTATTTTACTGAAGGAGTAAGGGAAACCTTCTCCCTTCGAGACAAAACATCCAGAACCTCTAATAGCCTGACTTCCTTTACCAGTAATTAAAGAAGAATTCTCTGGACTATCCTGAAACATATCCCCCTTTCCTGTGTTCTGAGGGAACACGTTTCACCTTTGCTACTGTTACAGGTTTAACAACCATTTCCTTTCCTGATGCAACTTTTCATATGGATTCCTTAGGCTTTCCTACTACAGCAATAGGTCTACCATTAAATCTCCACCAATCAGCTCAAACATGTCCCACTTTGTTACAATGGAAATGCTTAGGCCTTTGTATATTATTTCTACCCTCAGCACCTTCCTTCCTAGTCTGAGGAGCAATTTCCTGGGAATTCCCAACTGTCCCTTCTCTTCCCTGGCTGCTCGCCTTCTTTTCACCTTCCCATCTTCTATCCTTCTCGAGTTTGTGGGGATGACAGAAAAAGGGTTTGGATCTATGGACCAGTTCATTAACATCAGCCATGTCTGCTGCCTGTCTAGTTGAAGACTCTTAGGTCTTCAACATGGGGTCTAACTGTAGGTGGAAGTGAATCTTTAAATTCTTCCAAGAAAATTGTTTCCCTAAGAGCTTTGTACGTTGTCTCTACCTTTAATGCCCATATCCAACAGTCAAAATTGCTTTGTTTTACCCTCTCAAACTCAATATAGACCTGCTTAAGCTGTTTCCTTATATTCTGAAATTTCTGCCCGTATGCCTCAGGGAAAAATTCATATGCACTCAGGATACATTTTTTTACTGCATCAAAATCCACTCTTCTGGCAGCAATGCATAAAACTCATGAGCTCTACCCACCAACCTAATCTGTGAAGAGCAACGTCCAGATTTCTTTTGGCCACTTCATTTGCTTAGCTACCTTTTCAAACAAAATAAAGAATGTCTCTAAATCCCTTCCTCAAACTTTGGAAGAGTTTGTACAAATTTAAACATCTTCCCACTAAGCTTTGGGCTGAAGGTGGTCATTTCACCATCAGAACCTTCCTCAACATCTAAATGGTCTTTTTTAAAGCGTAGCCTTTTAAGTCGGTATTCCCTTTCTCGTTCCTTCTCCCTTTCCTTCATTGCTAACTTCTCCTTTTGGAGGTCAAGTTTTTGCATTTCCATTTCTCTTTTGAAATGCTCTCACTTTTTTCTTATTCTCTTTCCTTTTTCTTTTACCTCTACTTCAAGATTTTTCATTTGCCAATTCAATTGACTCAAGCCCTGGAGAACAAGGTCTCTCTGGTATTCCTTCCAATTTCAAATGCTGTGCTATTATCTCAACTCTATCTGCTTTCCTTGCCCCTGTGGGTAATTTGAACTCCAGCATACCACCAATTCCATTAGCTTACTCTTGGTCACTTTTTGTAAACCAATCAGTGTTATGTCTTCCATCTGTAAAAAAAGTCTTGGCAATCTCCAGAGCCATTTTGAATTCCAACCTGAATCAGATATCTCACACCAACTCCAATTCCTAGGTGCAATACCTCAGCACCTCCACATACTTGTTTTACAAGGATTCACAGATCCCACCAATGTTCAAGGATCTCCAATCCCACAAGAGATATATAAACAATAATCCCGGACAAGCTCCCATTTTATTAAGATCCCAGCTGATGTTCCTGCTGGACACGCCAAACCCCAGCTTGATAGATCCTAATTTTTATTTTATGTTTAGATACTTGGAGAGTGGCTACTGAACAAATTCACAGGTATCAGCTGATGGACTTTTAACAAAAGAAAAAAACATTTATTAAACAAGGAAAAATGAACTATAATATAAAACTGCTTCACCCGCAACTATACCTTTACAGATATATATATACAGATTTGTAAGGATAACACCAGTTACAAAGACTATCTTATACTCTAATGTTCACAACAAATACACAGTCCATGCAAACCAACAGGTGTCCTATGGTCAGACACACCACACTCTGAAACCAAGTGACAGATGCTACCACAAACAGATGCTATAGATCTCTCTTCAACTCCCCCCAGATGTTTGTCACACCATGAGCCAACTGGTCTCATTGAACTCCATCTTTCACACGGGGCTTCCAATCTCCACTCTTGAACAACTCGCTCTGGAATCTTCTCCCAAACTACGCTTTCTCTCGGACTTTCGACAACAGTCCACCTCCAGGGTTTTGAACTTCCTTCTGATGTCCCTCTCCCCTGGATCGCCATATGCATTCAAACTTTCTTCCATGCATTCTCTCTCAAATGCTCAGCTGTGCCAAAAGAACATCATTGCTTCACATGTCCATAGTAAAGAGTTACAGACCTTCAGCTGGCTCTATGGATCTTCTGGCTTCTCCCAAGCCTATATCACTTTAAATCTGCATCCTGCAGCTTTCTTCTCTTTAAGCTTGGAGCCTTCCTATCTGCTCCTTACTTTCACTTCCACAAGCCAGGATCTTTTGCAGACCCCTGCCCTTGTCCTTTGACTAGACTGGCTTCTTGGGACAATTCCTGTTCCACTTCCCTAGATTTGGGGATTCTCTTTTTTAGTTTCTGGAAACTGCTCCAGCAGTTTCCTCTCCTGTCCAATTTCCCCTGGCAGCTGGCTTCAACTTCAGTTTGGGACTTGCTATCTGTCCTTCTGCTGTCCAGCCTCCCTAGAATCCTGGCTTCAACTGAGCTTTGGTTTGGGACTTGCTATTTGTCCTTCCTGTGCCGCAACTGCTTCCAACTGAACTGAAACTACTTCTCTGTCTCTGTGGGCCCCATTGCTAGGCAACAGCACAGTTTTTAATCTTGTTTTAATTTTCCTAAGTCACTACCCCCCACCCTTGATAACACAGCTCTCCACTTCAAAGTCATAAAACTCATTAGAAATGCAGGTATACAAACAGAGCTTTAGACCTGCTGTCTTCACTCAAAAATGAAACCAGATCCCAGGTTTCACTTTTTATCCCACAAATAGAAAAAAATATAAATTGAACTTAAAATTAAAGATATCCCTTACTCCTAATACACACAAATACACATATAACTTACTTAAACTATCTCTTTTTCCTAATACAGTCAGAAGACTAAACAGGCCTGCTAATCAGAGATAGGTAAGTGTAATTCCATTCTGAGAATGGGTCAGTGGGAACATAGGAAATAGGAGCAGGAGAATTCTGTTGGAGTCATCTATTTAAAGGAAAAAAAAGGCTTGCAGTTATATAGCACTTTCTACGATGAGAGGGCAGCTCAAAGGGCTTTACAGCCAATGAGTGATGTGTTATAAATGTGGATAATGAGACAGCAGAAAAAAACTAATTGAATAAAGTCATGAATCATGGTGCTACCTGCTGTCCAGCACCTTTGCTTCTCAGTCTACGTGGCTGCAGTGCAACAACTGGCTTAAATACAAAAATTTCAAAATTAGCCTTGGCTGGACTTGGGACAGGGCTCTGATAATGACCTTCTTCCTGTTTTAGAGGAGGGTAAAGGGGCAATCGTTCCAAGTCCCAGGAAACTATAAGGTGGGGTAATAGTATCAGTCACACTCACCATAACTTCCATAAGCTGGAGTCCTAGAACAATGTGCCAAGGGCAGCAGGTTTTCAGCAAATTTTACACTATTGTACAGTATGTAGGCACCATAAAGTAGGTTGCGAAGGTACAATCAATGTGGAATGTAGAGCTCATAGGTGTACTGTCCAAAGAAAACTTATGGCCCATAGGCTTTGAAAAACTCTTAGACAATTTGCAGCCTGTAGACAGTGGGTGGCTCGCATGCACTGAGAATTTGATTAGAGTAGTCTGGTTGAAGGAGTGGGGAGCTTTGAAGGGGCTGGAGGAGATTACAGAGATAGGGAGTGTCTTAGGGGCTGGACGGGGTTACAGAAATAGGCAGAGTCTTAGAAGTTGGAGAAATTTACAGTGATAAGGACACAGGGCATTGGCAGGAGAGGGATTACTGAGTGACAGAGGGGAGGGTGATGGATTAACATCAGAATGGATACAGTCAGTAACACAGGGCACTTAGGGGGGCAAGGGGATACTGAGTGACAGTGTGAGGGAGCTGGATTAACATCAGTAGAGATACAGTCAGTAACACAGGGAGTTGGGGGAACAGGGTTACTAATTGACTGTGTGAGGGAGCTAGATTATCAGTAGAGATACAGTCACTAACACAGGGCACTACTGTCACCAGTACTGGGGAAAGAGTATGCTGTTCCATTGGGACAGGCTCCACTTAAACTGAATTGGGATCAGTGTCCTGGTGAATCAAATAACTAGGACAGTAGACAGGGCTTTAAAGTAATGAAGAGTTGCTTGGGGAGTGGTGGGGGTTGGGAAGACTCAGGAAAAGGTAAATTCAAATGCAGCAACCGAAATGTCACAGCTCCAGAGCAGAGCAGCATTTTGGGTAAAAACCTACGACCTTTACCACCTAGAAGGATAAGGGCAGCAGACACATGGGAACACCACCGCCTGGAAGCTTCCCTCCAAGCCACTCATCCCCCTGACCTGGAAGTATATCATCAATCCTTCATTGTCGCTAGGTCAAAATCCTGGAACTCCCCCTCCTTCCCCTCTCCTCCTCCCCTCCAACAGCAAGGTGGGTGTACTTACACTACATGGACTGAAGTGGTTCAAGATGACAATTCATCACCACTTTCTCAAGATCAATTAAGGATGGACAATAAATGCTGGCTTTACCATTGGTGTTCGCATCCCTTGATCATTTTTTTTTAAATCGGAAGAGAAAAAATTCACTGAGCTATGGGGGAAAGGCAAGGAAGTGGGACCAGCTGAGTAGCTCTTAGAGAGTTGGCATGGACATGGCAGGCCTTGTTCAGTGCTGTAACTATTCTATGATTCTAAGTGTTGTGGTGGGATTTCAGCTCACATCACCGGGTTATTAGTCCAGATATCTGAATTGCTGGCCCAGTAACATTGGCTGGGATTTTCCAGTCCTGCCCACAGCGGGAATTGGTGCCGGTTGGATTTGAAAATTTGGAGAGCAGCCACAAGTCCGTTGATTTTGGCAGGAATTTTCTGGTCCAAAAATCCCACCCATAGTCACTATCCTACCTTATTCTGTATCTACCAACCTTTCAGGCAGTGCATTTCAGATGTGTAAAAAAAATTATTTCTGTTGATTCCGAGTTTTAAAGTTGCTTATTTCTACGACCTCTGGTTACCACAGGGAACATTTCTGTTTATTTACTCTATCAAACGCCTCTATCAAACTCCATCTTAACCTGGCATGGATAGAAGATTGGCTAGTTAACAGGAAGCAGAGAGTAGGCATAATTGGGTCTATTTCAGGTTGGCAGAAAGTGATGAGTGGTGTGCCACAGGAATCAGTGCTGGGGCCTCAACTTCTTACGATTTGTATAAATGAATTGGATGAAGGAACTGAACAAATGGTAGCTAAATTTGCTGGCCACACAAAGGTAGGTAGGAAAGTAAATTGTGAAGAGGAAGTAAAGAGGCTACAAAGTGACATAGATAGGTTAAGACAGTGGGCAAAGATCTGGCAAATGGAGTATAATGTGGGAAAATGTGAAATTGTTCATTTTGGCAGAAAGAATAAAAAAGCATATTATCTAAATGGTGAGAGATTGCAGAGCTCTGAGATTCAAAGGCATTTGGGTGTCCCAGTCCCTGGATCACAAAAGGTTGGTATGCAGGTACAGCAGGTAATTAGGAAAGCTAATAGAATGTCATCATTTATTGTGAGGGGAATTGATTGCAAACGTAGGGAAGTTATGCTTCAATTATACAGGGCATTGGTGAGACCACATCTAGAGTATTGTGTACAGTACTGGACTTATTCAAAGAAAGATGTAAATGTGTTAGCAGTTCAGATAAGATTTACTGGACTAATACCAGGAATGGATAGGTTAGGCTTATATCCCTGGAATTTAGAAGCGTAAGAGATGATTTAGTCCTGGGGGTCTTGACAGGGTAGATGTGAAGAGGATGTTCCTTCTTGTGGGAGAAATAGAGGTCACTGTTTAAAAATAAAGGATCACTCATTTAAGACAGAGATGATGGGAATTTTTTTTCTCTGAGGATTGAGACTTTGGAACTCTCTTCTTCAAAAAGGTGGTAGAAGCAGAATCTGAATTTTTTTTTTTAAGGCAAAGCTAGGTAGATTCTTGAGTAAAAAGGGGGTGAAAGGTCATCGGGGGGTAAGCAGGAATGTGAGGTTGAGGGTGCAATCAGATTAGCCATGATCTTTTTGAATGGTGGTGCAGGCTCGAGAGGCTGAGTGGCCCACTCCTGCTCCTAATTCGTGTGTTTGAATGCTTTAAGGAGAGCTACAGCTTCTCCACATAACTGAAATCCCTCATCCCTGATATCATTCCAGTAAATTTCCTTTGCCCAGAATTGGATGGAACACTCCATCTGAGGCCAAACCCATTTATTTCATACAAGTTTAGCATAATTCTCCTTGCTTTTAAAATCTATGTCTCTAGTATTAAAGCCAAAGATCATATTTTTCTTTTTTAAAAACAGCTTTCTTAACATATCCTGCCACCTTGTGTTCTTACACCTCTTTTCCTTCACAATTTTCAAAATTGTACCAATTATTTTATATTTCCTATGTTCATTTGTCCTATATAACTCTTTCTCTGCATTAAATTTCATCTGTTAGGAGTCTGTCCATTCTACCAGTCTGTCTACATCTTCCTGATGGCTGTCACTAACTTCCTTATAGTTTATTGCATTTCCAAGTTTCTTGCAATTTGCAATTCTTGAAATGATATCCTGTCTACCCAAGGCAATGGCATTGATTTTTAAGGTCAAAGGAAATAGAAATATCGAAAATAGGAGGAGAAGGCCATTCGGCCCTTCAAGCCTGCTCTGCCATTCATTATGATCATGGCTGATCATCCAACTCAATAGCCTGCTCCCGCCTTCGCCCCAAGAGCTCCACCTAACTCTTCTTGAAAACATTCTTCTGAACTCCAGCGAATATAATCCTAACTGGCTCAATCTCTCCTCATATGTCAGTTCCGCCATCCCAGGAATCTAGTAAACCTTTGCTGCACTCCCTCTATAGCAAGAACATCCTTCCTCAGATAAGGAGACCAAAACTGCACACAATATTCCAGGTGTGGTCTCACCAAGGCCCTGTACAATTGCAGCAAGACATCCCTGCTCCTGTACGTGAATCCTCTTGCTATGAAGGCCAACATACCGTTTGCTTCTTTACCACCTGGTGCACCTGCATGCTTACCTTCAGTGACTGGTGTATGAGGACACCCAGGTCTCGTTGCACATTCCCCTCTCTCAATTTATAGCCATTCAGGTGATAATCTGCCTTCCTGTTTTTGCTACCAAAGTGGATAACTTCACATTTATCCACATTATACTGCATCTGCCATGCATTTGCCCACTCACTCAGCTTGTCCAAAAATCACACTGAAGCATCTCTGCATCCTCCTCACAGGAGCAGGAGTAGGCCATTTGGCTCTTTGAGCTTGCTCCATCAGTCAATAAGATCATGTCTGATTTGATTGTGGCCTTAACTCCTCTTTCCTGCCTGACTCCCGTTACCCTTGATTCCTTTGCAGATCAAAAATCTGTCTAACTCAGGCTTGAATATATTAACTGTCCCAGCCTCCACTGCCCTGTGGGGGAGAGAATTCAAAAGACTAATGGCCCTCTGAGAGATGAAATTCCTCCTCATCTCCGTCTTAAATATGACACCCTTATTTTTAAATTGTGTTTTCCAGTTCTTGATTTCCCACCATGAGGCATAACATCCTACCTTGTCAAGCCCCCTCAGAATCTTTTACGTTTCAATAAGATCATCTCTCATTCTTCTCAACTTCAATCAGTATAGCCCCAACTTGCTCAACCTTTCCCTCATAAGACAACTCTTCCAGCCCAGGAATCAGCCAAGTGAACTATCTGTGAATTGCTTCCAATATGAGTATATTGCTCCTTAAGTAAGAAGACCAAAACTGCACACACCACTCTAGGAACAGTCTCACCAATGCCATATACAGTTGTAGCAAGGCCTCCCAACTTTTATACACCATCCCTCATGCAATAAAGGCCAGCATTCCATTTGCCTTCTTTGCAACTTGCTGTACCTGCATGCTAAGTTTTTGTGATTCATGTACAATGACATCCAGATCCCTCTGTGTTGCAGCATTCTTCAGTCTCTCTATTTAAGTAATATTCTGCTTTTCAATTCTTTCTGCTAAAATGGGCAACCTCACATTTTCCCACATTATACTCCATGTGGCAAATATTTGCCCATTCACTTAACCTATCTATATCCCTTTGCAGACTATTGCTTTCCTATTTTTGTAATATCAGCAAATTTGGCTACAATACACTGAACCCTCTCATTCAAGTCATTAATTCAGATCGTAAATATTTGAGGCCCCAGCAGTGAACCCTGTGGCACTCCACTAGTTACGGTTTGCCAACCTGAAAATGGCCCATTTATCCTGACTCATGGTTTCCTGTTAGTTAACCAACCCTCTGCCCATGCTAATATATCACCTTCAAAACCATCTTGTGTATCAAACTTTTTATGTGGCAACTTATTGGATGCCTTTTGGAAGTCCAAATACATTATATCTACTTTTCCCCTTTATCCATCCTGTTTGCTAAATCCTCAGAGAACTCTAATAAATTTGACAAACACTATTTCCCTTTCACAAAACCATGCCTTCATGATTTCATAAATGTCCTGCTAATACCCCCTTAATTGATTATAGCATTTTCCCAATGACAGGAGTTAGGCTAACTGGCTGTGGACTCCTGCTTTCTGTCTCTCGTCTTTCTTGAATCAGTGTGTTGCATTTGTGATTTTCCAATTCACTGGGACCTTTGCAGAATCTAGGGAATTTTGCAAGATTATTAAGTCATATTTTGCCAGATCCCTTTTGAAAGTCCATTTATACAAGGACTACACTACCCAAATTCGCCAATGTTAGGAAATAGAGATAGTTAAGTTATATTTGTGGGTATTAGGAATGAGTTTTAGCTTTAAAGCTTAAGTTTGATTTGTATTTCTGTATGTGTGTGTTAAGAAAAGGTCAAATTGAGTTTTAGTTTCACTTTAAAAGGTGCCTGCATTACTAAGAGAGTATAACAACTTGAACTAAATTAAGCAAACAAGAGCAGAGGAAAAACAGGGCTGTTGCCTAGCAACAGGGGTCCAGAAAGGCAGGTCCTTCCGACAGACATACACACAAACACAAGATGATAAACAGCAATTTGATTTTGGAAGCTGTTGCAGTTGCTTTTGAAAGTAGCTGCCAGGAGAGACTGGAAAAGGGGGACATATATCCAGTCCCAAGCTAAAGAAAATACCCCAAAATCCAGGGCAGTGGAATGGAAAAAGTCCAAAGAAGGCCTTCTAGTCAAAGGAAGGACAGGAACCTGGAAAAGGTCCTGTTACATGAAGTTAAGATAAAGGGGCAGAAAGGCTCCAAGCTTCAGATTTAAAAAGACAAAAGTTGCAGAAAGCAGATTTAAAACGAGAACAGCTTGCAAGAGGCAAGAAAGTCCAAAGAGACAACAGAAGGTCTGTAACTCTTTGCTACAGGCATGTGAAGCAGTGGTACTGTTGTTGGCTGAGTTGATGAGAGAATGTGGAAGAAGCTTGAATGAATGTGGTGACCCATGGAAGAGGAACTTTGGAAGGAGATTTCGAAACCCTGGAGGTAAACCCTTGGGGAAGGTGTCTGAGAGAAAGCGTCAGTTTGGGAGAAGATTTCAAGGTGCGGTCTTTGAGAGTGGAGATTGAAAACTCTCATATGAAAGACGGGATGCAGTGAGACCTATTGGCTTATGGTGTGACAAACATCTGGGGGAGCTGAGGAGAGATCCATAGCATCTGGTTGAGGTGGCACTTGCTTTCAGAGTGTGGCAGTGTTAGAGTGCTTATTGGTACATGGACTGTGTACTGACTGTGGACATTAGAGTATAAAAGACAGTTTTTGTAACTTGTGTTATCCTTACAAATCTGTATATATCTGTAAAGGTATAGTTGTGGGTGAAAGAGTATTGTAATAAAGTTCATATTTTCTTGTTTAGTAAATGTTTTACTCTTTTGTTAAAAGTTCATCAACTGATTCCTGTTCAGTAGCCACTCTACATGTATCTAAGCAAAAAAAAATAAGTTAGGATCTATCGAGCTGGACTTCACTCTGGGGTCAGGCTTGTCCAGGGGTAACTTCAGCTGGGATCATAACACCATCTCCATCAAAAAGTCAATGAAGTAACTCAGACAGAACTTGTCTTTAACAAATCCACACTGATATATTTTTCCATGTTGCTTTTGTCCTGGATTATTGTCTCTTGACCTCACTGCTAACGGAAGTCTGACTGGCCTATAGTTGCCAGGTTTATCCCTCTCCCTGTTTTGAAAAGGGACTGAATATTTGCAATCTTCTAGTCATCTGGCACCACCCACGTATCCGAGGAGGATCGGAAGATTGAAGCCAGAGTGTCCACAATTTCCCCTCAATAACCGGGATGCAAGGAGAAAGAATCACAAGGTGAGAAAACAAGACAGAAACTGGACAAAACAGAAGAGATGAGATAGAAAAATAAAGAGAGAGCAGAACATTACATACATGTGGTGCACATTGTAACAGAAAGATGGAACCCCCATGCCATCACATCACCATGAGGAAGGGCACATGGATTCACCAATTTTAAAATATCATTTTCTCCACTGGAACACGTGTTTACAGCAACAAAGCAATGCTAACATGGTTAATCAAATCCAGATTTTGGGTGTGAATACTAAATGTTTGGTTCTTTACCTGTGGGCTTCGATCCTTTTGGTGGCCCAATTTGCCCAGGGTTAAGTCCTTCACTCGGCTGTAAATAGACATAGTGCAATATGTTCAATGGTTAGTTCATTCACTGAAACTGTTCAACAATGGCGGGGGGGGGGGGGGGTCAAAAATTGCAAAGGCATTGTTATCCCTGGAGATGTTTTACCAAACACATGAATTTTCCTCACAGTGTGCATCCCTCCCCATTTCATCTCATGGACAATTTCTGGGCTGGAAGGGGAGCTGAATGACTCAGTCTCAACTAAATCACCAAACGGCTACCATGAAGTGGCATGAGGCATATTCCTCAATCTTCTCACTTCCCTTCCTGAAGGTGCTGACTCGAATCCCCTACCGTGAGCGTGCTGACACTTTCCCTCTCTTTTGAGGGTGCTGAATCCATCCCCTCCTCCCCTGAAGGTGCTGGCCCTCTCTCCCCCTACCCTGAAGGTGCTGACTCTCTCTCCCCCTCCCCTGAAAGTGCTGACTCTCTCTCCCCCTCCCCTGAAAGTGCTGACTCTCTCTCTTTGAAGGTGCTGACTCTCTCTCTCCCCATCTCCTGAAGATGCCTACTCTCTCTCCTACTCCACTGGTGGTGCCGACTCTCTCTCCCCACTCCCCTAAGGTACTGACTCTTGGTTCCACCCTCAAGTTCAATTTACCAAGGCTGAACTTGAAGGTCAATTTGCAGCCACTGGCCTGCATGACTTGTTTTCCAACATCTGGTACCATTATACATCAGGTCAAGACCTCTGATCTTCTGTCCTCTCCTTGTCATCTGTACAGGCTCTACTCTGCACTCTCCCAAAGAACAGTTATCAATCCAAACTCCTGTCTCCTTGGCAAAAGTGAGTATAGTGAATTTCGGGCTTTCATCCCTTGAGATCAATAGACACTACCAAGGCTTTGGGGACTTATTCCAGCTATAGTCTTATATACATCGGTAGACAAAGGTTCCACTAACAGGGCAGACACGGTAAATATAAGGGGGATAAGAAGAAGTCTGATGGAGTCTTTTGCATTTGAAGAGTAATAAGGGTGTGGAATACTTTACATAGAAAGATACTGACGTGTCTCTGGGTTACGTAGTTGTGGGCTTAAGCCCCACTTCTGGACTTGAGAACACTTTCCAGGCTGACATTGCAATACCCTCAGAGAGCTCCCTCTGCCTGTAATTCATTGAACATGATGAGGTGTCATGTACAACTGAATCCCTCTGTGTTCGTATTGAGCAATATGGTGAGAAGTGCCATGAGTTTTATGAGGCTAAGCAACTCTCTCCTGTATCTAAAGGTTCACCTATTTTTAACAAATTAAGAAGGTTATGCAATTGGAAGTTTGATTTGCTGAAAAAATAATGGGAGACAAATGGTATTTTAGAGTTTCAATTTAGTCAGTTATAGATTTCGGTGTGAGACTGTGCAAACTACAAGATGTTAATTCTCATCCTGTAATTTCAATGAAAGGTCTGTCAAACCAGTCCTTTGAGAGGTGGGACCAAAAGTTGAAATAAAATCTGCTGAGCCCTGATCTAGTCTGAGACTCTGGCCATGTTCAGAATTACCTGTTCCCCCAGATCTTCCTCCTCTTGATCTACCGTTGTCAGCAGGTTTGACAAAGCTTGCAGTTGGCCAACTGAGAAGGTGAAATCCATCTTGTTACCTTGCCAGTCTCGTCAAAAAGTCCCTGTTTGCAGCAAAAGAGATCTTCCTTTAGCACCAGTTTATTTATCTGTAATTCATACCCTAGCCATTAAGGCAGCATTGTGCCTACCACCATGTGTTGTGCTATTCTACCAGTTGCTACATTGAGAGCAAGTACTCCCTAGCACTGCAGACATTAACACATTCCTGCTTACTGCACACATGCCACAGGGCTTTGTACAATGCTGTATGGGCAAATGGTGCCCTATGAGCTTTCTAAAGTGCTGTGTGGGATGTGTAATGTCAAATGAAGCAATGCAAGGGGGTCAGTCAGGTGGGGTGGGGAGAGAAAGAAAGAAGAGCGAAAGGGGAAACAATAATACCTTCATTATTCACAGCTTGCAAGCATCACTGGCAAGGCTAGCATTTATTGTTCATCCTTAACTTACCCTGAGACAACTAAAGGTTTGTTAGGCCATTTCAGAGGGAAGTTAAGAGTAAAGCACAGTGGCCCAGAACTTCCGGTCTCGGAATAGTCATACCCCAGAAGAAGCGCTGGGGGACCCCTCAGAAGTCCCCACACACCAACTACACGGGAATCAACCAGGAATTTTCAACTTCCATTAAGCAATTCCCCTCTGTCTGGAACCTCTGAAACTCAGAGTTAAATCCAAGACTTCGGACGGTCCTGACTCACTGAGCAGAATAGTTTCCCAGGAAAAGTTAGAAGGATTAAAACCAGTTTTAACTCCAGGGTAACTATATTAGTGACCCCCTTGACTTCCCACTGGACCCCCGACTATGCCCACTTCATCACCTGACTGCCCCCAACCTCTCAACTACCCTCTCGCCTACCCCATCCAACTACCCCTCCCAACTATCCCTCTCACCCCACCCAACTACCCTCCCCAACCCGACATATCTGCCATCCGAACTACCTCCCCCACCTCGATTACAGCCTTCAATCCCTCCCACCCCTTGATTACCTTCATGACCAACCCCACCATTTCCTGACTACCCCCTCTGCCTCCCCCATAACTACCCTTCCGATTCCCACTACCCCATGCCCTACCTCCTTAACAAACCTATCCCTCACCCACTTACCTTCTCTCCTAGCTTGTTAAAGTGGCATTTAAACAAAGGAACATTTAAACTTGCTGTAAAATGGCAGTTAGTGCAATAAAAACGGGGTATGACTTAGTCTCCCCCAGTGCCCCATACTAGGAAGGAAGGACTCCAGGAGCAGCAGCACTCCACATTTCTCAGGAGGCCCAGTTCAGAAGTCCGAGAAATGTGGATCTCCAGTGCAAGTTAAGTAAATAGAAGTGGAGTGGCAATCCTCGGAAGATTCAGCCCAGAGTTTTGGGTCTGGAGTCAGAGTGGGTAGGCACAGCAGAGGTCCATCTCTGAAGAACCTTATGATGCAGTGAGTAGCGTCTCTGCCCCTGAGCCAGATGCTCCAGGAACAACTCCCATCCCGGGACTTGATGGCCAAGGAAGTTGTTTTCATAAAATGGCCAAACAGGTCGAATGTCAATTTGCAAAATCCTTCCAACACGCTAAGGCTAGGCAGTAAGAGGAGAGGAGACTCCTGGGGCTGAATTTTATGTTCCCCCAGCAGACATGTTCCCCGCGGCGTGGTCATCCCACCATCTTCCTGCTCACCCCCATAAAAAAAATGGGTGGCTGGGCACCAAAATTGGCAGCCCACCATTGGGTGAAAGGGTATGGGGAGAGACGGAAATGTGAGGTTGAGAGTACAATCAAATCAGCCATGATCTCAATCAGTGGTGAAGCAGGCTCAAAGGGCCAAGTGGCCTGCTCCTGCTCCTAATTTGTATGTTCACTCTCTCTCTCTGTCTCTATCTCATTCTGTCTCCGTGTCTGTCCCCCCTCTCTCTCTACCTATCTCTCTACCTGATGCTCTCTCGCTCTCTATCTCCCTCTCTCCCTGTCCGTCCCAGGCCCTGTTCCTCTCTCTCTTTCCCTCTATCTCTCTTTCCCTCTATCTCTCTTTCCCTCTATCTCTCTTTCCCTCTATCTCTCTTTCCCTCTATCTCTCTTTCCCTCTATCTCTCTTTCCCTCTATCTCTGTCTGTCCCTGTCTCTCCCTCTGCCTGCTCCTGCCTGTCTACCTTTCTTTGTGATAAAAACAAAAAAACTGCGGATGCTGGAAATCCAAAACAAAAACAGAATTACCTGGAAAAACTCAGCAGGTCTGGCAGCATCAGCGGAGAAGAAAAGAGTTGACGTTTCGAGTCCTCATGACCCTTCAACAGAAGTTGATTTCGAGTCCAAGAAAGAGTTGAAATATAAGCTGGTTTAAGGTTGGGGGAGGGGGGGGGGAGGGAGGGAGAGAGAGAGAGAGAGAGAGAGAGAGAGAAGTGGAGGGGATGGTGTGGTTGTAGGGACAAACAAGCAGTGATAGAAGCAGATCATCAAAAGATGTCACCAACAATAGAACAAAAGAACACATAGGTGTTAAAGTTGGTGATATTATCTAAACGAATGTGCTAATTAAGAATGGATGGTAGGGCACTCAAAGTATAGCTCTAGTGGGGGTGGGGAGAGTATAAAATATTTTAAAATACTTAAAAATAATGGAAATAGGTGGGAAAAGAAAAATCTATAAAATTTATTGGAAAAAAAAACAAAAGGAAGGGGGAAACAGAAAGGGGGTGGGGATGGAGGAGGGAGCTTAAGACCTAAAGTTGTTGAATTCAATATTCAGGCCGGAAGGCTGTAAAGTGCCTAGTCGGAAGATGAGGTGTTGTTCCTCCAGTTTGCGTTGGGCTTCACTGGAACAATGCAGCAAGCCAAGGACAGACATGTGGGCAAGAGAGCAGGGTGGAGTGTTAAAATGGCAAGCGACAGGGAGGTTTGGGTCATTCTTGCGGACAGACTGCAGGTGTTCTGCAAAGCGGTCACCCAGTTTACGTTTGGTCTCTCCAATGTAGAGGAGATCACATTGGGAGCAACGAATGCAGTAGACTAAGTTGGGGGAAATGCAAGTGAAATGCTGCTTCACTTGAAAGGAGTGTTTGGGCCCTTGGACGGTGAGGAGAGAGGAAGTGAAGGGGCAGGTCTTGCATCTTTTGCGTGGGCATGGGTTGGTGCCATGGGAGGGTGTTGAGGAGTAGTGGGTGATGGCGGAGCAGACCAGGGTGTCCCAGAGAGAGCGATCCCTACGGAATGCCGATATATGAACACACTCGACCTCTCCCTCCAGCAACACCGCCGTACCCTTTTTCAAAGCTGTGCGTGTCCCCAGTTTCATTTTATTCTTCAGCTCATCCGACGCCTCAACAAGAAACTTTTTCTCTTTCTCTCAAGTGCTAAGGAACGCAAGCTCCAACAACTCATCGACACCAACACCCATCTAGGACCCTCCACCCCTGCCTGTCCCTCCGTCCCCACCCCATCTTCCAATCCCAGCCCCAGCCGTGTATTCACTATACCCCCTGACCTTCCCCTCTCCGATGCTGAACGTTCAGTGCTCAGCAAAGGACTTAGTTTCATACCCTTACGCCCTCACCTCAATGAATTTCGGGCTCGGCAAGATGCTGAACTCTTCTTCCGCCGTCTTCGTCTCCGGGCTCACTTCTTTGGGCAGGAGTCCTCTCCCCATTCAACGGATCTTTTCATTGAGAACTGTCGGCACGACATTAGTCGTCTCAATTTCTCTGCTCCTCTCACCCATTCTAACCTGTCTCTCTCTGAACTAACTGCACTCCATTCTCTCAGGTCCAACCCTGACATTGTCATCAAACCCGCTGACAAGGGTGGTGCTGTTGTTGTCTGGCGCACTGACCTCTACCTTGCAGAGGCTGAGCGTCAACTCACAGACACTTCCTCCTACCTCTCCCTGGACCATGACCCCACCACTGAACATCAAGCCATTGTTTCCAGTACTGTCACTGACCTCATCTCCTCTGGGGATCTTCCTCCCACAGCTTCCAACCTGATAGTCGCCCAACCTCGGACGGCCCGTTTCTATCTCCTACCCAAAATCCACAAACAGAACTGCCCCGGTAGACCGATCGTCTCAGCTTGCTCCTGCCCCACAGAACTCATTTCTCGTTATCTTGACTCCCTTCTCTCTCACCTTGTCCAGTCCCTTCCCACCTACATCCGTGATTCCTCTGACACCTTACTTCACATCAACAATTTCCAGTTCCCTGGCCCCAACCGCTTCCTCTTCACCATGGACGTCCAACCCCTCTACACCTCCATCCCCCACCAGGATGGTCTGAGGGCCCTTGGCTTCTTCCTCGAACAGAGGCCCGAACAATCCCCATCCACCACTACTCTCCTCCGTCTAGCTGAACCTGTTCTCACACTGAACAATTTCTCCTTCAACTCCTCTCACTTCCTCCAAATAAAAGGTGTGGCTATGGGTACCCGCATGGGCCCCAGCTATGCCTGTCTCTTTATTGGGTATGTGAAACATTCCTAGTTCCAGTCCTACTCCGGCCCCCTTCCACAACTCTTTCTCCGGTACATCGATGATTACTTTGGTGCTGCTTCATGCTCTCGTCGGGACTTGGAAAAATGTATTAATTTTGCTTCCAATCTCCACCCCTCCATCATTTTCATGTGGTCCATCTCTGACACTTCCCTTCCCTTCCTTGACCTCTCTAACTCAATCTTTGGTGATAGACTGTCCACCAATATCCATTACAAACCCACCGACTCCCACAGCTACCTCGACTACAGCTCCTCACACCCCGCTTCCTGTAAGGACTCCATCCCATTCTCTCAGTTCCTTCGCCTCCGTCGCATCTGTTCCAATGATGCTACCTTCAAAAAGTTCCTCTGTCATGTCCTCCTTCTTCCTTAACCGAGGTTTTCCACCCACAGTCGTTGACAGGGCCCTCAACCGTGTCTGGCCCATCTCCCGCGCATCCGCACTTACGCCTTCTCCTCCTTCCCAGAAACATAATAGGGTCCCCCTTGTCCTCACTTATCACCCCACCAGCCTCCGCATTCAAAGGATCATCCTGCGCCATTTCCGCCAACTCCAGCATGATGCCACCACCGAACACATCTTCCCTTCACCCCCCCTATCGGCATTCCGTAGGGATCACTCCCTCCGGGACACCCTGGTCTGCTCCTCCATCACCTCCTACTCCTCAACACCCTCCCATGGCACCAACCCATGCCCACGCAAAAGATGCAAGACCTGCCCCTTCACTTCCTCTCTCCTCACTGTCCAAGGGCCCAAACACTCCTTTCAAGTGAAGCAGCATTTCACTTGCATTTCCCCCAACTTAGTCTACTGCATTCGTTGCTCCCAATGTGGTCTCCTCTACATTGGAGAGACCAAACGTAAACTGGGTGACCGCTTTGCAGAACACCTGCGGTCTGTCCGCAAGAATGACCCAAACCTCCCTGTCGCTTGCCATTTTAACACTCCACCCTGCTCTCTTGCCCACATGTCTGTCCTTCGCTTGCTGCATTGTTCCAGTGAAGCCCAACGCAAACTGGAGGAACAACACCTCATCTTCCGACTAGGCACTTTACAGCCTTCCGGCCTGAATATTGAATTCAACAACTTTAGGTCTTGAGCTCCCTCCTCCATCTCCACCCCTTTTCTGTTTCCCCCTTCCTTTTGTTTTTTTTTCCAATAAATTATATAGATTTTTCTTTTCCCACCTATTTCCATTATTTTTAAGTATTTTAAAATATTTTATACTCTCCCCACCCCCACAAGAGCTATACCTTGAGTGCCCTACCATCCATTCTTAAATAGCACATTCGTTTAGATAATATCACCAACTTTAACACCTATGTGCTCTTTTGTTCTATTGTTGGTGACATCTTTTGATGATCTGCTTCTATCACTGCTTGTTTGTCCCTATAACCACACCACCCCCCTCCACTTCTCTCTCTCTCTCTCCCCGCCCCCTCCCCCCCACACCTTATACCAGGTTATATTTCAACTCTTTCTTGGACTCGAACTCAAGTTCTGTTGAAGGGTCATGAGGACTCGAAACGTCAACTCTTTTCTTCTCCGCCGATGCTGCCAGACCTGCTGAGTTTTTCCAGGTAATTCTATTTTTGTTACCTTTCTCTGTGTCTGTCCATGTCCCCCTCTCCCCCTCTCTCTCTGTTTGTCTGTCCCTGTCCCCTGCTCCCCCCCTCTCTTTTTGTCTGTCTCTGTCCCTCACTCTGTCCATGTCTGTCTCCCTCTCTGTTCCTGCCCATCTCTCTCTGTTCCTGCCCATCTCTCTCTGTTCCTGCCCATCTCTCTCTGTTCCTGCCCATCTCTCTCTGTTCCTGCCCATCTCTCTCTCTCTCTGTTCCTGTCTGTCCTTATTTCTCTCTCTCCCTCTGTCACCGTCCTCCTCTCTCAATCCCTCACCATACCCCTCTCTCTCTGTCCCTGTCACTATTACTGTGGCTCTGTGTCCCTGTCCCCGTCCCTCTCTCTCTCTGTGTCCCTGTCCCTCTCTCTCTCTCTCTCTCTCTCTGTGTCCCTGTCCCTGGCGCTCTCCCCCTCCCCCCCGGCTCTCTCTCCCCCTCCACCCGGCTCTCTCTCCCCCTCCCCCCGGCTCCCTCCCCGGCTCTCTCTCCCCCTCCCCCCCCCTCCCCGGCTCTCTCTCCCCCTCCCCCCCCTCCCCGGCTCTCTCTCCCCAGCTCTCTCTCCCCCTCCCCCTCTCACCGGATCTCTCTCCCCCTCCCCCTCTCACCGGATCTTTCTCCCCCTCCCCCTCTCACCGGATCTCTCTCCCCCTCCCCCTCTCACCGGATCTCTCTCCCCCTCCCCCTCTCACCGGATCTCTCTCCCCCTCCCCCTCTCACCGGCTCTCTCTCCCCCTCCCCGGCTCTCTCCGTCCGTCCGTCCCTCCCTCTCTCTCTGTCTGTCCCTGTCCGTCTCTCTCTCTCCCTCTCTCTCTCTCCCCGGCTCTCTCTCCCTGTCCCTGCCCTCGGCTCTCTCCCCCTCTCCCTGTCCCCGGCTCTCTCCCCCTCTCCCTGTCCCCGGCTCTCTCCCCCTCTCCCTGTCCACGGCTCTCTCCCCCTCTCCCTGTTCCTGACTCTCTCTCCCTCTCCCTGTCCCTGTCCCTGGATCTCTCTCCCTCTCCCGGTCCCTGTCTTTCTCTCCCTCTCATGCCCTGTCCCTGTCCTTGTCGCTCATCCTGTCCCTGGCTCTCTCTCTCCCTCTCCCTGTCCCGGTCCCTGTCCCCGGCTCTCTCTCCCTCTCCCTGTCCCGCCCTGTCCCTCTCTCTCCGTCTGTCCCTCTCTCTGTCTGTCTGTCTGTCCCTGTCCCTGGCTCTCTCTCTCTCCCTCTCTCCCCCTCTCCCTGTCCCTGTCCCCGGCTCTCTCTCCCTCTCCCTGTCCCCGGCTCTCTCTCCCTCTCCCTGTCCCCGGCTCTCTCTCCCTCTCCCTGTCCCCGGCTCTCTTTCCCTCTACCTCTCCACGGCTTTCTCTCCCTGTCCCTGTCCCCGACTCTCTCGCCCTCTCCCTGTCCCCGGCTCTCTCTCCCTCTCCCTGGCCCTGGCTCTCTCTCCCTCTCCCTGTCCCTGTCCGAGGCCACCTTTCCCTCTCCCTGTCCCGGGCTCTCTCTCCCTGCCCCGGCCTCTCTCTCCCTGTCCCGGGCTCTCTCTCCCTCTCAGTCCCTGTCCCTGTCCCCGGCTCTCTCTCCCTCTCCCTCTCCTTGTCCCTGTCCCCGGCTCTCTCTCACTCTCCCTGTACCCGGCTCTCTCTCCCTCTCCCTGTCCCCGGCTCTCTCTCCCTCTCCCTGTCCCCGGCTCTCTCTCCCTCTCCCTCTCCTTGTCCCTGTCCCCGGCTCTCTCTCCCTCTCCCTGTCCCCGGCTCTCTCTCCCTCTCCTTGTCCCTGTCCCCGGCTCTCTCTCCCTCTCCCTGTCCCCGGCTCTCTCTCCCTCTCCCTGTCCCCGGCTCTCTCTCTCTGTCCCTGTCCCCGGCTCTCTCTCTCTGTCCCTGTCTCTCTCTCCCTCTCCCTCTCCCTCTCCCTGTCCCTGGCTCTCTCTCGCTCTCCCCAGCTCTCTCTCCCTCTCACGCCCTGTCGCTGTCCCTCTCTCTCATCCTGTCCCTCGCTCTCATCCTGTCCCTGGCTCTCTCTCCCTCTCCCTGTCCCGCCCTGTCCCTCTCTCTCCGTCTGTCCCTCCCTGTCCCTGGCTCTCTCTCTCTCTCTCTCCCTCTCCCTCTCCCTGTCCCCGGCTCTCTCTCCCTCTCCCTGTCCCCGGCTCTCTCTCCCTCTCCTTGTCCCTGTCCCCGGCTCTCTCTCCCTCTCCCTGTCCCCGGCTCTCTCTCCCTCTCCCTGTCCCCGGCTCTCTCTCTCTGTCCCTGTCTCTCTCTCCCTCTCCCTCTCCCTGTCCCTGTCCCTGGCTCTCTCTCCCACTCCCCGGCTCTCTCTCCCTCTCACGCCCTGTCGCTGTCCCTCTCTCTCATCCTGTCCCTCGCTCTCATCCTGTCCCTGGCTCTCTCTCCCTCTCCCTGTCCCGCCCTGTCCCTCTCTCTCCGTCTGTCCCTCTCTCTGTCTGTCTGTCTGTCCCTGTCCCTGGCTCTCTCTCTCTCCCTCTCTCCCCCTCTCCCTGTCCCTGTCCCCGGCTCTCTCTCCCTCTCCCTGTCCCCGGCTCTCTCTCCCTCTCCCTGTCCCCGGCTCTCTCTCCCTCTCCCTGTCCCCGGCTCTCTTTCCCTCTACCTCTCCACGGCTTTCTCTCCCTGTCCCTGTCCCCGACTCTCTCGCCCTCTCCCTGTCCCCGGCTCTCTCTCCCTCTCCCTGGCCCCGGCTCTCTCTCCCTCTCCCTGGCCCCGGCTCTCTCTCCCTCTCCCTGTCCCTGTCCGAGGCCACCTTTCCCTCTCCCTGTCCCGGGCTCTCTCTCCCTGTCCCGGGCTCTCTCTCCCTGTCCCGGGCTCTCTCTCCCTGTCCCGGGCTCTCTCTCCCTGTCCCGGGCTCTCTCTCCCTGTCCCGGGCTCTCTCTCCCTCTCAGTCCCTGTCCCTGTCCCCGGCTCTCTCTCCCTCTCCCTCTCCTTGTCCCTGTCCCCGGCTCTCTCTCACTCTCCCTGTACCCGGCTCTCTCTCCCTCTCCCTGTCCCTGGCTCTCTCTCCCTCTCCCTGTCCCCGGCTCTCTCTCCCTCTCCCTCTCCCTCTCCTTGTCCCTGTCCCCGGCTCTCTCTCCCTCTCCCTGTCCCCGGCTCTCTCTCCCTCTCCTTGTCCCTGTCCCCGGCTCTCTCTCCCTCTCCCTGTCCCCGGCTCTCTCACCCTCTCCCTGTCCCCGGCTCTCTCTCTCTGTCCCTGTCTCTCTCTCCCTCTCCCTCTCCCTGTCCCTGTCCCTGGCTCTCTCTCGCTCTCCCCAGCTCTCTCTCCCTCTCACGCCCTGTCGCTGTCCCTCTCTCTCATCCTGTCCCTCGCTCTCATCCTGTCCCTGGCTCTCTCTCCCTCTCCCTGTCCCGCCCTGTCCCTCTCTCTCCGTCTGTCCCTCCCTGTCCCTGGCTCTCTCTCTCTCTCTCTCCCTCTCCCTCTCCCTGTCCCCGGCTCTCTCTCCCTCTCCCTGTCCCCGGCTCTCTCTCCCTCTCCTTGTCCCTGTCCCCGGCTCTCTCTCCCTCTCCCTGTCCCCGGCTCTCTCTCCCTCTCCCTGTCCCCGGCTCTCTCTCTCTGTCCCTGTACCCGGCTCTCTCTCTCTCTGTCCCTGTCTCTCTCTCCCTCTCCCTCTCCCTCTCCCTGTCCCTGTCCCTGGCTCTCTCTCCCACTCCCCGGCTCTCTCTCCCTCTCACGCCCTGTCGCTGTCCCTCTCTCTCATCCTGTCCCTCGCTCTCATCCTGTCCCTGGCTCTCTCTCCCTCTCCCTGTCCCGCCCTGTCCCTCTCTCTCCGTCTGTCCCTCCCTGTCCCTGGCTCTCTCTCTCCCTCTCCCTCTCCCTCTCCCTGTCCCCGGCTCTCTCTCCCTCTCCCTGTCCCCGGCTCTCTCTCCCTCTCCCTGTCCCCGGCTTTCTCTCCCTGTCCCTGGCTCTCTCGCCCTCTCCCTGTCCCTGGCCTTGGCTCTCTCTCCCTCTCCCTGGCCCTGGCTCTCTCTCCCTCTCCGTCCCTCTCTTGCCCTGTCCCCGGCTCACTCACCCTCTCCCTGTCCCTGTCTGAGGTCCCCTCTCCCTCTCCCCGGCTCTCTCTCTCTGTCCCTGTCTCTCTCTCCCTCTCCCTGTCCCTGTCCCTGTCCCTGTCCCTGGCTCTCTCTCCCTCTCCCCGGCTCTCTCTCCCTCTCACGCCCTGTCGCTGTCCCTCTCTCTCATCCTGTCCCTCGCTCTCATCCTGTCCCTGGCTCTTTCTCCCTCTCCCTGTCCCGCCCTGTCCCTCTCTCTCCGTCTGTCCCTCCCTGTCCCTGGCTCTCTCTCTCTCTCTCTCCCTCTCCCTCTCCCTGTCCCCGGCTCTCTCTCCGTCTCCCTGTCCCCGGCTCTCTCTCCCTCTCCCTGTCCCCGGCTCTCTCTCCCTCTCCCTGTCCCCGGCTTTCTCTCCCTGTCCCTGGCTCTCTCGCCCTCTCCCTGTCCCTGGCCTTGGCTCTCTCTCCCTCTCCCTGGCCCTGGCTCTCTCTCCCTCTCCGTCCCTCTCTTGCCCTGTCCCCGGCTCACTCACCCTCTCCCTGTCCCTGTCCGAGGTCCCCTCTCCCTCTCCCTGTCCCCGGCTCTCTCTCCCTGTCCCTGTCGCCGGCTCTCTCTCCCTCTCAGTCCCTGTCCCCGGCTCTCTCTCCCTCTCCCTCTCCTTGTCCGTCACCGGCTCTCTCTCCCTCTCCCTGTCCCTGTGCCTGCCACCGGCTCTCTCTCCCTCTCCTTGTCCCCGGCTCTCTTTCCCTCTACCTCTCCACGGCTTTCTCTCCCTGTCCCTGTCCCCAACTCTCTCTCTCTTTCTGTCCCTGTCTCTCTCTCTCTCTCTCTCTCTTTCTGTCCCTGTCCGTCTCTCTTTCTGTCCCTGTCCGTCTCTCTCTCTTTCTGTCCGTCTCTCTCTCTTTCTGTCCGTCTCTCTCTCTTTCTGTCCGTCTCTCTCTCTTTCTGTCCCTGTCTCTCTCTCTTTCTGTCCCTGTCTCTCTCTCTCTCTCTTTCTGTCCCTGTCTCTCTCTCTCTCTCTTTCTGTCCCTGTCTCTCTCTCTCTCTCTTTCTGTCCCTGTCTCTCTCTCTTTCTGTCCCTGTCTCTCTCTCTCTCTCTCTCTTTGTGTCCCTGTCCCCGGCTCTCTCTCTCTCTTTGTGTCCCTGTCCCCGGCTCTCTCTCTCCCTGTCCCTGTCCCCGGCTCTCTCTCCCTCTCCCTGTCGCTGTCCCTGGCTCTCTCTCCATCTCACGCCCTGTTCCTGTCTTTCTCTCCCTCTCACGCCCAGTCCCTGTCCCTCTCTTTCCCTGTCCTTCGCTCTCATCCCGTCCCTCGCTCTCATCCCGTCCCTCGCTCTCATCCCGTCCCTCGCTCTCATCCTGTCCCTCGCTCTCTCTCCCTCTCCCTGTCCTGGTCCCTGTCCCCAGCTCTCTCTCCCTCTCCCTGTCCCGCGCTGTCCCTCTCTCTCCGTCTGTCCCTCTCTCTGTCTGTCTGTCCCTGTCCCTGGCTCGCTCTCTCTCCCTCTCCCTGTCCCTGTCCCTGCCCCCGGCTCTCTCACCTTCTCCTTGTCCCCGGCTCTCTTTCCCTCTACCACTCCCCGGCTTTCTCTCCCTGTCCCTGTCCCCGGCACTCTCGCCCTCTCCCTGTCCCTGTCCCCGGCTCTCGCTCCCTCTCCCTGGCCCTGGCTCTCTCTCCCTCTCCCTGTCCCTGTCCGAGGCTCCCTCTGCGTCTCCCTGTCCCTGTCCCCGGCTCTCTCTCCCTCTCAGTCCCTGTCCCCGACTCTCTCTCCCTCTCCTTGTCCCTGTCACCGAATCTCTCTCCCTCTCCCTGTGCCTGCCCCCGGCTCTCTCGCCCTCTCCCTCTCCTTGTCCCTGTCCCCGGCTGACTCTCCCTCACCCTGTCACTCTCCCCCTGTCCCTCTCTCCCCCTGTCCCTGTCCCCGGCTCTCTCTCCCTCTCCCTGTCCGTGGCTCTCACTCTCTCTCACGCACTGTCCCTGTCCCTCTCTCTCATCCTGTCCCTCTCTCGCACTGTCCACGGCTCTCTTTCCCTGTCCCTGTCCCCGGCTCTCTCTCCCTCTCCCGGGCCCTGGCTCTCCCTCCCTCTCCCTGTCCCTGTCTTGCCCTGTCCCCGGCTCACTCTCCCTCTCCCTGTCCCTGTCCGAGGCTCCCTCTCCGTCTCCCTGTCCCTGTCCCCGGCTCTCTCTCCCTCTCAGTCCCTGTCCCCGGCTCTCTCTCCCTCTCCTTGTCCCTGTCACCGGCTCTCTCTCCCTCTCCCTGTGCCTGCCCCTGGCTCTCTCGCCCTCTCCCTCTCCTTGTCCCTGTCCCCGGCTCACTCTCCCTCTCCCTCTCCCCCTGTCCCACTCTCCCCGTCCCTGTCCCCGGCTCTCTCTCCCTCTCCCTGACCGTGGCTCTCACTCTCTCTCACGCCCTGTCCCTGTCCCTCTCTCTCATCCTGTCACTCTCTCGCCCTGTCCCCGGCTCTAATTCCCTGTCCCTGTCCCCGTCGCTCTCTCTCTGTCTCACCCTGTCCCCATCGCTCTCTCTCTTTGTCTCTCTCCAAGTCCCCGTCGCTCTCTCTCCCTGTCTCTCTCCCCGTCCCCCTCGCTCTCTGTCTCTCTCCCCGTCCCCGTCGCTCTCTCTCTTTGTCTCTCTCCCTGTCCCGGTCGCTCTCTCTCTTCGATTCTCTCCCTGTCCCCATCGCTCTCTCTCTTTGTCTCTCTCCCTGTCCCTGTCCCCGTCGCTCTCTCTCTTTGTCTCTCTCCCTGTCCCTGTCGCTCTCTCTCTTTGTCTCTCTCCCTGTCCCAGTCGCTCTCTCTCTTTGTCTCTCTCCCTGTCCTTGTCACCGTCGCTCTCTCTCTTTGTCTCTCTCCCTGTCCCCGTCACTCTCTCTATTTGTCTCTCTCCCTGTCCCCGTCGCTCTCTCTCTTTGTCTCTCTCCCTGTCCCGGTCGCTCTCTCTCTTTGTCTCTCTCCCTGTCCCCGTCGCTCTCTCTCTTTGTCTCTCTCCCTGTCCCCGTCGCTCTCTCTCTTTGTCTCTCTCCCTGTCCCCGTCGCTCTCTATCTTTGTCTCTCACCCTGTCCCCGTCGCTCTCTCTCTTTGTCTCTCTCCCTGTCCCCGTCGCTCTCTCTCTTTGTCTCTTTCCCTGTCCCCGTCGCTCTCTCTTTGTCTCTCTCCCTGTCCCCGTCGCTCTCTCTCTTTAACTCTCTCCCTGTCCCTGTCCCCGTCGCTCTCTCTCTCTTTCTGTCCCTGTCCCCGTCGCTCTCTCTCTTTGTCTCTCTCCCTGTCCCTGTCCCCGTCGCTCTCTCTCTTTGTCTCTCTCCCTATCCCTGTGCCCGTCGCTCTCTCTCTTTGTCTCTCTCCCTGTTCTTGTCCCCGTCGCTCTCACTCTTTGTCTCTCTCCCTGTCCCGTCGCTCTCTCTCTTTGTCTCTCTCCCTGTCCCCGTCGCTCTCTCTCTTTGTCTCTTTCCCTGTCCCCGTCGCTCTCTCTTTGTCTCTCTCCCTGTCCCCGTCGCTCTCTCTCTTTAACTCTCTCCCTGTCCCTGTCCCCGTCGCTCTCTCTCTTTGTCTCTCTCCCTGTCCCTGTCCCCGTCGCTCTCTCTCTTTGTCTCTCTCCCTGTCCCGGTCGCTTTCTCTCTTTGTCTCTCTCCCTGTCCCTGTCCCCGTCGCTCTCTCTCTTTGTCTCTCTCCCTGTCCCCGTCGCTCTCTATCTTTGTCTCTCTCCCTGTCCCCGTCGCTCTCTCTGTCTCTTTCCCTGTCCCCGTCGCTCTCTCTTTGTCTCTCTCCCTGTCCCCGTTGCTCTCTCTCTTTGTCTCTCTCCCTGTCCCCGTCGCTCTCTCTCTTTGTCTCTCTCCCTGTCCCCGTCGCTCTCTCTCTTTGTCTCTCTCCCTGTCCCCGTCGCTCTCTCTCTTTGTCTCTCTCCCTGTCCCCGTCGCTCTCTCTCTTTGTCTCTCTCCCTGTCCCCGTCGCTCTCTCTCTTTGTCTCTCTCCCTGTCCCCGTCGCTCTCTCTCTTTGTCTCTCTCCCTGTCCCCGTCGCTCTCTCTCTTTGTCTCTCTCCCTGACCCTATCGCCGTCGCTCTCTCTCTTTGTCTCTCTCCCTGTCCCCATCGCCGTCGCTCTCTCTCTTTGTCTCTCTCCCTGTCCCCGTTGCTCTCTCTCTTTGTCTCTCTCCCTGTCCCCGTCGCTCTCTCTCTTTGTCTCTCTCCCTGTCCCGGTCGCTCTCTCTGTCTCTCTCCCTGTCCCCATCGCTCTCTCTCTTTGTCTCTCTCCCTGCCCCCGTCGCTCTCTCTCTTTGTCTCTCTCCCTGACCCTATCGCCGTCGCTCTCTCTCTTTGTCTCTCTCCCTGTCCCCGTTGCTCTGTCTCTTTGTCTCTCTCCCTGTCCCCGTCGCTCTCTCTCTTTGTCTCTCTCCCTGTCCCCGTCGCTCTCTCTCTTTGTCTCTCTCCCTGTCCCCGTCGCTCTCTATCTTTGTCTCTCACCCTGTCCCCGTCGCTCTCTCTCTTTGTCTCTCTCCCTGTCCCCGTCGCTCTCTCTCTTTGTCTCTTTCCCTGTCCCCGTCGCTCTCTCTTTGTCTCTCTCCCTGTCCCCGTCGCTCTCTCTCTTTGTCTCTCTCCCTGACCCTATAGCCGTCGCTCTCTCTCTTTGTCTCTCTACCTGTCCCGTCGCTCTATCTCTTTGTCTCTCTCCCTGTCCCCGTCGCTCTCTCTCTTTGTCTCTCTCCCTGTCCCCGTCGCTCTCTCTCTTTGTCTCTCTCCCTGTCCCTGTCCCCGTCACTCTCTCCCTTTGTCTCTCTCCCTGTCCCTGTCCCCGTCGCTCTCTCTTTTTGTCTCTCTCCCTGTCCCTGTCCCCGTCGATCTCTCTCTTTGACTCTCTCCCTGTCCCTGTCCCCGTCGCTCTCTTTCTTTCTGTCCCTGTCCCCGTCGCTCTCTCTCTTTGTCTCTCTCCCTGTCCCTGTCGCTCTCTTTCTTTCTGTCCCTGTCCCCGTCGCTCTCTCTCTTTGTCTCTCTCCCTGTCCCCGTCGCTCTCTCTCTTTGTCTCTCTCCCTGTCCCCGTCGCTCTCTCTCTCTGTCTCTCTCCCTGTCCCCGTCCCTCTCTCTCTTTGGCTCTTTCCCTTTGTCTCTTTCCCTGTCCCCGTCGCTCTCTCTCTTTGTCTCTCTCCCTGTCCCCGTCGCTCTCTCTCTTTGTCTCTCTCCCTGTCCCCGTCGCTCTCTATCTTTGTCTCTCTCCCTGTCCCCGTCGCTCTCTCTCTTTGTCTCTTTCCCTGTCCCCGTCGCTCTCTCTTTGTCTCTCTCCCTGTCCCCGTCGCTCTCTCTCTTTGTCTCTCTCCCTGACCCTATAGCCGTCGCTCTCTCTCTTTGTCTCTCTCCCTGTCCCCGTTGCTCTCTCTCTTTGTCTCTCTCCCTGTCCCCGTCGCTCTCTCTCTTTGTCTCTCTCCCTATCGCCGTCGCTCTCTCTCTTTGTCTCTCTCCCTGTCCCCGTTGCTCTCTCTCTTTGTCTCTCTCCCTGTCCCCGTCACTCTCTCTCTTTGTCTCTCTCCCTGTCCCCGTCGCTCTCTCTCTTTGTCTCTCTCCCTGTCCCCGTCGCTCTCTTTGTCTCTCTCCCTGTCCTTGTCCCCGTCGCTCTCTCTCTTTGTCTCTCTCCCTGTCCCCGGCGCTCTCTCTCTTTGTCTCTCTCCCTGACCCTATCGCCGTCGCTCCCTCTCTTTGTCTCTCTCCCTGTCCCGTCGCTCTCTTTGTCTCTCTCCCTGTCCCCCTCGCTCTCTCTCTTTGTCTCTCTCCCTGTCCACCTCGCTCTCTCTCTTTGTCTCTCTCCCTGTCCCGGTCGCTTTCTCTCTTTGTCTCTCTCCCTGTCCCTGTCCGCGTCGTTCTCTCTCTCTGTCTCTCTCCCTGTCCCTGTCCCCGTCGCTCTCTCTCTCTTTCTGTCCCTGTCCCCGTCGCTCTCTCTCTTTGTCTCTCTCCCTGTCCCTGTCCCCGTCGCTCTCTCTCTTTGTCTCTCTCCCTGTCCCTGTACCCGTCGCTCTCTCTCTTTGTCTCTCTCCCTGTTCTTGTCCCCGTCGCTCTCTCTCTTTGTCTCTCTCCCTGTCCCGTGGCTCTCTCTCTTTGTCTCCCTCCCTGTCCCCGTCGCTCTCTCTCTTTGTCTCTCTCCCTGTCCCTGTCCCTGTCGATCTCTCTCTTTGTCTCTCTCCCTGTCCCTGTCCCCGTCGCTCTCTTTCTTTCTGTCCATGTCCCCGTCGCTCTCTCTCTTTGTCTCTCTCCCTGTCCCTGTCGCTCTCTTTCTTTCTGTCCCTGTCCCCGTCGCTCTCTCTCTTTGTCTCTCTCCCTGTCCCGGTCGCTTTCTCTCTTTGTCTCTCTCCCTGTCCCTGTCCCTGTCCCTGGCTCTCTCTCCCTCTCCCCGGCTCTCTCTCCCTCTCACGCCCTGTCGCTGTCCCTCTCTCTCATCCTGTCCCTCGCTCTCATCCTGTCCCTGGCTCTCTCTCCCTCTCCCTGTCCCGCCCTGTCCCTCTCTCTCCGTCTGTCCCTCCCTGTCCCTGGCTCTCTCTCTCTCTCTCTCCCTCTCCCTCTCCCTGTCCCCGGCTCTCTCTCCGTCTCCCTGTCCCCGGCTCTCTCTCCCTCTCCCTGTCCCCGGCTCTCTCTCCCTCTCCCTGTCCCCGGCTTTCTCTCCCTGTCCCTGGCTCTCTCGCCCTCTCCCTGTCCCTGGCCTTGGCTCTCTCTCCCTCTCCCTGGCCCTGGCTCTCTCTCCCTCTCCGTCCCTCTCTTGCCCTGTCCCCGGCTCACTCACCCTCTCCCTGTCCCTGTCCGAGGTCCCCTCTCCCTCTCCCTGTCCCCGGCTCTCTCTCCCTGTCCCTGTCGCCGGCTCTCTCTCCCTCTCAGTCCCTGTCCCCGGCTCTCTCTCCCTCTCCCTCTCCTTGTCCGTCACCGGCTCTCTCTCCCTCTCCCTGTCCCTGTGCCTGCCACCGGCTCTCTCTCCCTCTCCTTGTCCCCGGCTCTCTTTCCCTCTACCTCTCCACGGCTTTCTCTCCCTGTCCCTGTCCCCAACTCTCTCTCTCTTTCTGTCCCTGTCTCTCTCTCTCTCTCTCTCTTTCTGTCCCTGTCCGTCTCTCTCTCTTTCTGTCCGTCTCTCTCTCTTTCTGTCCGTCTCTCTCTCTTTCTGTCCGTCTCTCTCTCTTTCTGTCCGTCTCTCTCTCTTTCTGTCCCTGTCTCTCTCTCTTTCTGTCCCTGTCTCTCTCTCTCTCTCTTTCTGTCCCTGTCTCTCTCTCTCTCTCTTTCTGTCCCTGTCTCTCTCTCTCTCTCTTTCTGTCCCTGTCTCTCTCTCTCTCTCTTTCTGTCCCTGTCTCTCTCTCTTTCTGTCCCTGTCTCTCTCTCTCTCTCTCTCTCTTTGTGTCCCTGTCCCCGGCTCTCTCTCTCTCTTTGTGTCCCTGTCCCCGGCTCTCTCTCTCCCTGTCCCTGTCCCCGGCTCTCTCTCCCTCTCCCTGTCGCTGTCCCTGGCTCTCTCTCCATCTCACGCCCTGTTCCTGTCTTTCTCTCCCTCTCACGCCCAGTCCCTGTCCCTCTCTTTCCCTGTCCTTCGCTCTCATCCCGTCCCTCGCTCTCATCCCGTCCCTCGCTCTCATCCCGTCCCTCGCTCTCATCCTGTCCCTCGCTCTCTCTCCCTCTCCCTGTCCTGGTCCCTGTCCCCAGCTCTCTCTCCCTCTCCCTGTCCCGCGCTGTCCCTCTCTCTCCGTCTGTCCCTCTCTCTGTCTGTCTGTCCCTGTCCCTGGCTCGCTCTCTCTCCCTCTCCCTGTCCCTGTCCCTGCCCCCGGCTCTCTCACCTTCTCCTTGTCCCCGGCTCTCTTTCCCTCTACCACTCCCCGGCTTTCTCTCCCTGTCCCTGTCCCCGGCACTCTCGCCCTCTCCCTGTCCCTGTCCCCGGCTCTCGCTCCCTCTCCCTGGCCCTGGCTCTCTCTCCCTCTCCCTGTCCCTGTCCGAGGCTCCCTCTGCGTCTCCCTGTCCCTGTCCCCGGCTCTCTCTCCCTCTCAGTCCCTGTCCCCGACTCTCTCTCCCTCTCCTTGTCCCTGTCACCGAATCTCTCTCCCTCTCCCTGTGCCTGCCCCCGGCTCTCTCGCCCTCTCCCTCTCCTTGTCCCTGTCCCCGGCTGACTCTCCCTCACCCTGTCACTCTCCCCCTGTCCCTCTCTCCCCCTGTCCCTGTCCCCGGCTCTCTCTCCCTCTCCCTGTCCGTGGCTCTCACTCTCTCTCACGCACTGTCCCTGTCCCTCTCTCTCATCCTGTCCCTCTCTCGCACTGTCCACGGCTCTCTTTCCCTGTCCCTGTCCCCGGCTCTCTCTCCCTCTCCCGGGCCCTGGCTCTCCCTCCCTCTCCCTGTCCCTGTCTTGCCCTGTCCCCGGCTCACTCTCCCTCTCCCTGTCCCTGTCCGAGGCTCCCTCTCCGTCTCCCTGTCCCTGTCCCCGGCTCTCTCTCCCTCTCAGTCCCTGTCCCCGGCTCTCTCTCCCTCTCCTTGTCCCTGTCACCGGCTCTCTCTCCCTCTCCCTGTGCCTGCCCCTGGCTCTCTCGCCCTCTCCCTCTCCTTGTCCCTGTCCCCGGCTCACTCTCCCTCTCCCTCTCCCCCTGTCCCACTCTCCCCGTCCCTGTCCCCGGCTCTCTCTCCCTCTCCCTGACCGTGGCTCTCACTCTCTCTCACGCCCTGTCCCTGTCCCTCTCTCTCATCCTGTCACTCTCTCGCCCTGTCCCCGGCTCTAATTCCCTGTCCCTGTCCCCGTCGCTCTCTCTCTGTCTCACCCTGTCCCCATCGCTCTCTCTCTTTGTCTCTCTCCAAGTCCCCGTCGCTCTCTCTCCCTGTCTCTCTCCCCGTCCCCCCTCGCTCTCTGTCTCTCTCCCCGTCCCCGTCGCTCTCTCTCTTTGTCTCTCTCCCTGTCCCGGTCGCTCTCTCTCTTCGATTCTCTCCCTGTCCCCATCGCTCTCTCTCTTTGTCTCTCTCCCTGTCCCTGTCCCCGTCGCTCTCTCTCTTTGTCTCTCTCCCTGTCCCTGTCGCTCTCTCTCTTTGTCTCTCTCCCTGTCCCAGTCGCTCTCTCTCTTTGTCTCTCTCCCTGTCCTTGTCACCGTCGCTCTCTCTCTTTGTCTCTCTCCCTGTCCCCGTCACTCTCTCTATTTGTCTCTCTCCCTGTCCCCGTCGCTCTCTCTCTTTGTCTCTCTCCCTGTCCCGGTCGCTCTCTCTCTTTGTCTCTCTCCCTGTCCCCGTCGCTCTCTCTCTTTGTCTCTCTCCCTGTCCCCGTCGCTCTCTCTCTTTGTCTCTCTCCCTGTCCCCGTCGCTCTCTATCTTTGTCTCTCACCCTGTCCCCGTCGCTCTCTCTCTTTGTCTCTCTCCCTGTCCCCGTCGCTCTCTCTCTTTGTCTCTTTCCCTGTCCCCGTCGCTCTCTCTTTGTCTCTCTCCCTGTCCCCGTCGCTCTCTCTCTTTAACTCTCTCCCTGTCCCTGTCCCCGTCGCTCTCTCTCTCTTTCTGTCCCTGTCCCCGTCGCTCTCTCTCTTTGTCTCTCTCCCTGTCCCTGTCCCCGTCGCTCTCTCTCTTTGTCTCTCTCCCTATCCCTGTGCCCGTCGCTCTCTCTCTTTGTCTCTCTCCCTGTTCTTGTCCCCGTCGCTCTCACTCTTTGTCTCTCTCCCTGTCCCGTCGCTCTCTCTCTTTGTCTCTCTCCCTGTCCCCGTCGCTCTCTCTCTTTGTCTCTTTCCCTGTCCCCGTCGCTCTCTCTTTGTCTCTCTCCCTGTCCCCGTCGCTCTCTCTCTTTAACTCTCTCCCTGTCCCTGTCCCCGTCGCTCTCTCTCTCTTTCTGTCCCTGTCCCCGTCGCTCTCTCTCTTTGTCTCTCTCCCTGTCCCTGTCCCCGTCGCTCTCTCTCTTTGTCTCTCTCCCTATCCCTGTGCCCGTCGCTCTCTCTCTTTGTCTCTCTCCCTGTTCTTGTCCCCGTCGCTCTCACTCTTTGTCTCTCTCCCTGTCCCGTCGCTCTCTCTCTTTGTCTCTCTCCCTGTCCCCGTCGCTCTCTCTCTTTGTCTCTCTCCCTGTCCCTGTCCCCGTCGCTCTCTCTCCCTGTCTCTCTCCCCGTCCCCCTCGCTCTCTGTCTCTCTCCCCGTCCCCGTCGCTCTCTCTCTTTGTCTCTCTCCCTGTCCCGGTCGCTCTCTCTCTTCGATTCTCTCCCTGTCCCCATCGCTCTCTCTCTTTGTCTCTCTCCCTGTCCCTGTCCCCGTCGCTCTCTCTCTTTGTCTCTCTCCCTGTCCCTGTCGCTCTCTCTCTTTGTCTCTCTCCCTGTCCCAGTCGCTCTCTCTCTTTGTCTCTCTCCCTGTCCCTGTCACCGTCGCTCTCTCTCTTTGTCTCTCTCCCTGTCCCCGTCACTCTCTCTATTTGTCTCTCTCCCTGTCCCCGTCGCTCTCTCTCTTTGTCTCTCTCCCTGTCCCGGTCGCTCTCTCTCTTTGTCTCTCTCCCTGTCCCCGTCGCTCTCTCTCTTGGTATCTCTCGCTGTCCCCGTCGCTCTCTCTCTTTGTCTCTCTCCCTGACCCTATCGCCGTCGCTCTCTCTCTTTGTCTCTCTCCCTGTCCCCGTCGCTCTCTCTCTTTGTCTCTCTCCCTGTCCCCGTCGCTCTCTCTCTTTGTCTCTCTCCCTGTCCCTGTCGCTCTCTCTCTTTGTCTCTCCGCCGTCCCCGTCGTTCTCTCTCTTTGTCTCTCTCCCTGTCCCTATCGCCGTCGCTCTCTCTCTTTGCCTCTCTCCCTGTCCCCGTCGCTCTCTCTCTTTGTCTCTCTCCCTGTCCCCGTCGCTCTCTCTCTCTTTGTCTCTCTCCCTGTCCCCGTCGCTCTCTCTCTTTGTCTCTCCCCCTGTCCCCGTCGTTCTCTCTCTTTGTCTCTCTCCCTGTCCCCGTCGCTCTCTCTCTTTGTCTCTCTCCCTGTCCCCGTCGCACTCTCTCTTTGTCTCTCTCCCTGTCCCCGTCGCTCTCTCTCTTTGTCTCTCTCCCTGTCCCCGTCGCTCTCTCTCTTTGTCTCTCTCCCTGTCCCCGTCGCTCTCTCTCTTTGTCTCTCTCCCTGTCCCCGTCGCTCTCTCTCTTTGTCTCTCTCCCTGTCCCCGTCGCTCTCTCTCTTTGTCTCTCTCCCTGTCCCCGTCGCTCTCTCTCTTTGTCTCTCTCCCTGTCCCCGTCGCTCTCTCTGTCTCTTTCCCTGTCCCCGTCGCTCTCTCTTTGTCTCTCTCCCTGTCCCCGTCGCTCTCTCTCTTTGTCTCTCTCCCTGTCCCCGTCGCTCTCTCTCTTTGTCTCTCTCCCTGTCCCCGTCGCTCTCTCTCTTTGTCTCTCTCCCTGTCCCCGTCGCTCTCTCTCTTTGTCTCTCTCCCTGTCCCCGTCGCTCTCTCTCTTTGTCTCTCTCCCTGTCCCCGTCGCTCTCTCTCTTTGTCTCTCTCCCTGTCCCCGTCGCTCTCTCTCTTTGTCTCTCTCCCTGACCCTATCGCCGTCGCTCTCTCTCTTTGTCTCTCTCCCTGTCCCCGTTGCTCTCTCTCTTTGTCTCTCTCCCTGTCCCCGTCGCTCTCTCTCTTTGTCTCTCTCCCTGTCCCCGTCGCTCTCTCTCTTTATCTCTCTCCCTGTCCCCGTCGCTCTCTTTGTCTCTCTCCCTGTCCTTGTCCCCGTCGCTCTCTCTCTTTGTCTCTCTCCCTGTCCCCCTCCCCGTCGCTCTCTCTCTTTGTCTCTCTCCCTGTCCCCGTCGCTCTCTCTATTTGTTTCTCTCCCTGTCCCCGTCGCTCTCTCTCTTTGTCTCTCTCCCTGACCCTATCGCCGTCGCTCGCTCTCATTGTCTCTCTCCCTGTCCCTGTCCTCATCGCTCTTTCTCTTTTTGTCTCTCCCTGTCCCGTCGCTCTCTTTGTCTCTCTCCCTGTCCCCCTCGCTCTCTCTCTTTATCTCTCTCCCTGTCCCGGTCGCTTTCTCTCTTTGTCTCTCTCCCTGTCCCTGTCCCCGTCGCTCTCTCTCTTTAACTCTCTCCCTGTCCCTGTCCCCGTCGCTCTCTCTCTCTTTCTGTCCCTGTCCCCGTCGCTCTCTCTCTTTGTCTCTCTCCCTGTCCCTGTCCCCGTCGCTCTCTCTCTTTGTCTCTCTCCCTATCCCTGTGCCCGTCGCTCTCTCTCTTTGTCTCTCTCCCTGTTCTTGTCCCCGTCGCTCTCACTCTTTGTCTCTCTCCCTGTCCCGTCGCTCTCTCTCTTTGTCTCTCTCCCTGTCCCCGTCGCTCTCTCTCTTTGTCTCTCTCCCTGTCCCTGTCCCCGTCGATCTCTCTCTTTGTCTCTCTCCCTGTCCCTGTCCCCGTCGCTCTCTTTCTTTCTGTCCCTGTCCACGTCGCTCTCTCTCTTTGTCTCTCTCCCTGTCCCTGTCCCCGTCGCTCTCTTTCTTTCTGTCCCTGTCCCCGTCGCTCTCTCTCTTTGTCTCTCTCCCTGTCCCGGTCGCTTTCTCTCTTTGTCTCTCTCCCTGTCCCTGTCCCCGTCGCTCTCTCTCTTTGTCTCTCTCCCTGTCCCCGTCGCTCTCTATCTTTGTCTCTCTCCCTGTCCCCGTCGCTCTCTCTGTCTCTTTCCCTGTCCCCGTCGCTCTCTCTTTGTCTCTCTCCCTGTCCCCGTTGCTCTCTCTCTTTGTCTCTCTCCCTGTCCCCGTCGCTCTCTCTCTTTGTCTCTCTCCCTGTCCCCGTCGCTCTCTCTCTTTGTCTCTCTCCCTGTCCCCGTCGCTCTCTCTCTTTGTCTCTCTCCCTGTCCCCGTCGCTCTCTCTCTTTGTCTCTCTCCCTGTCCCCGTCGCTCTCTCTCTTTGTCTCTCTCCCTGTCCCCGTCGCTCTCTCTCTTTGTCTCTCTCCCTGACCCTATCGCCGTCGCTCTCTCTCTTTGTCTCTCTCCCTGTCCCCATCGCCGTCGCTCTCTCTCTTTGTCTCTCTCCCTGTCCCCGTTGCTCTCTCTCTTTGTCTCTCTCCCTGTCCCCGTCGCTCTCTCTCTTTGTCTCTCTCCCTGTCCCGGTCGCTCTCTCTGTCTCTCTCCCTGTCCCCATCGCTCTCTCTCTTTGTCTCTCTCCCTGCCCCCGTCGCTCTCTCTCTTTGTCTCTCTCCCTGACCCTATCGCCGTCGCTCTCTCTCTTTGTCTCTCTCCCTGTCCCCGTTGCTCTGTCTCTTTGTCTCTCTCCCTGTCCCCGTCGCTCTCTCTCTTTGTCTCTCTCCCTGTCCCCGTCGCTCTCTCTCTTTGTCTCTCTCCCTGTCCCCGTCGCTCTCTATCTTTGTCTCTCACCCTGTCCCCGTCGCTCTCTCTCTTTGTCTCTCTCCCTGTCCCCGTCGCTCTCTCTCTTTGTCTCTTTCCCTGTCCCCGTCGCTCTCTCTTTGTCTCTCTCCCTGTCCCCGTCGCTCTCTCTCTGTCTCTCTCCCTGACCCTATAGCCGTCGCTCTCTCTCTTTGTCTCTCTACCTGTCCCGTCGCTCTATCTCTTTGTCTCTCTCCCTGTCCCCGTCGCTCTCTCTCTTTGTCTCTCTCCCTGTCCCCGTCGCTCTCTCTCTTTGTCTCTCTCCCTGTCCCTGTCCCCGTCACTCTCTCCCTTTGTCTCTCTCCCTGTCCCTGTCCCCGTCGCTCTCTCTTTTTGTCTCTCTCCCTGTCCCTGTCCCCGTCGATCTCTCTCTTTGACTCTCTCCCTGTCCCTGTCCCCGTCGCTCTCTTTCTTTCTGTCCCTGTCCCCGTCGCTCTCTCTCTTTGTCTCTCTCCCTGTCCCTGTCGCTCTCTTTCTTTCTGTCCCTGTCCCCGTCGCTCTCTCTCTTTGTCTCTCTCCCTGTCCCCGTCGCTCTCTCTCTTTGTCTCTCTCCCTGTCCCCGTCGCTCTCTCTCTCTGTCTCTCTCCCTGTCCCCGTCCCTCTCTCTCTTTGGCTCTTTCCCTTTGTCTCTTTCCCTGTCCCCGTCGCTCTCTCTCTTTGTCTCTCTCCCTGTCCCCGTCGCTCTCTCTCTTTGTCTCTCTCCCTGTCCCCGTCGCTCTCTATCTTTGTCTCTCTCCCTGTCCCCGTCGCTCTCTCTCTTTGTCTCTTTCCCTGTCCCCGTCGCTCTCTCTTTGTCTCTCTCCCTGTCCCCGTCGCTCTCTCTCTTTGTCTCTCTCCCTGACCCTATAGCCGTCGCTCTCTCTCTTTGTCTCTCTCCCTGTCCCCGTTGCTCTCTCTCTTTGTCTCTCTCCCTGTCCCCGTCGCTCTCTCTCTTTGTCTCTCTCCCTATCGCCGTCGCTCTCTCTCTTTGTCTCTCTCCCTGTCCCCGTTGCTCTCTCTCTTTGTCTCTCTCCCTGTCCCCGTCACTCTCTCTCTTTGTCTCTCTCCCTGTCCCCGTCGCTCTCTCTCTTTGTCTCTCTCCCTGTCCCCGTCGCTCTCTTTGTCTCTCTCCCTGTCCTTGTCCCCGTCGCTCTCTCTCTTTGTCTCTCTCCCTGTCCCCGGCGCTCTCTCTCTTTGTCTCTCTCCCTGACCCTATCGCCGTCGCTCCCTCTCTTTGTCTCTCTCCCTGTCCCGTCGCTCTCTTTGTCTCTCTCCCTGTCCCCCTCGCTCTCTCTCTTTGTCTCTCTCCCTGTCCACCTCGCTCTCTCTCTTTGTCTCTCTCCCTGTCCCGGTCGCTTTCTCTCTTTGTCTCTCTCCCTGTCCCTGTCCGCGTCGTTCTCTCTCTCTGTCTCTCTCCCTGTCCCTGTCCCCGTCGCTCTCTCTCTCTTTCTGTCCCTGTCCCCGTCGCTCTCTCTCTTTGTCTCTCTCCCTGTCCCTGTCCCCGTCGCTCTCTCTCTTTGTCTCTCTCCCTGTCCCTGTACCCGTCGCTCTCTCTCTTTGTCTCTCTCCCTGTTCTTGTCCCCGTCGCTCTCTCTCTTTGTCTCTCTCCCTGTCCCGTGGCTCTCTCTCTTTGTCTCCCTCCCTGTCCCCGTCGCTCTCTCTCTTTGTCTCTCTCCCTGTCCCTGTCCCTGTCGATCTCTCTCTTTGTCTCTCTCCCTGTCCCTGTCCCCGTCGCTCTCTTTCTTTCTGTCCATGTCCCCGTCGCTCTCTCTCTTTGTCTCTCTCCCTGTCCCTGTCGCTCTCTTTCTTTCTGTCCCTGTCCCCGTCGCTCTCTCTCTTTGTCTCTCTCCCTGTCCCGGTCGCTTTCTCTCTTTGTCTCTCTCCCTGTCCCTGTCCCCGTCGCTCTCTCTCTTTCTGTCCCTGTCCCCGTCGCTCTCTCTTTGTCTCTCTCCCTGTCCCTGTCCCCGTCGCTCTCTCTCTTTGTCTCTCTCCCTGTCCCTGTCCCCGTCGCTCTCTCTCTTTGTCTCTCTCCCTGTCCCTGTCCCCGTCGCTCTCTCTCTTGGTCTCTCTCCCTGTCCCCGTCGCTCTCTCCCTTTGTCTCTCTCCCTGTCCCCTTCGCTCTCTCTTTGTCTCTCTCCCTGTCCCTGTCCCCGTCGCTCTCTCTCTTTGTCTCTCTACCTGTCCCGTCGCTCTATCTCTTTGTCTCTCTCCCTGTCCCCGTCGCTCTCTCTCTTTGTCTCTCTCCCTGTCCCCGTCGTTCTCTCTCTTTGTCTCTCTCCCTGTCCCTGTCCCCGTCACTCTCTCCCTTTGTCTCTCTCCCTGTCCCTGTCCCCGTCGCTCTCTCCTTTTGTCTCTCTCCCTGTCCCTGTCCCCGTCGATCTCTCTCTTTGACTCTCTCCCTGTCCCTGTCCCCGTCGCTCTCTTTCTTTCTGTCCCTGTCCCCGTCGCTCTCTCTCTTTGTCTCTCTCCCTGTCCCTGTCGCTCTCTTTCTTTCTGTCCCTGTCCCCGTCGCTCTCTCTCTTTGTCTCTCTCCCTGTCCCGGTCGCTTTCTCTCTTTGTCTCTCTCCCTGTCCCTGTCCCCGTCGCTCTCTCTCTTTGTCTCTCTCCCTGTCCCCGTCGCTCTCTCTCTTTGTCTCTCTCCCTGACCCTATCGCCGTCGCTCTCTCTCTTTGTCTCTCTCCCTGTCCCCGTCGCTCTCTCTCTTTGTCTCTCTCCCTGTCCCCGTCGCTCTCTCTCTTTGTCTCTCTCCCTGTCCCCGTCGCTCTCTCTCTTTGTCTCTCCCCCTGTCCCCGTCGTTCTCTCTCTTTGTCTCTCTCCCTGTCCCCGTCGCACTCTCTCTTTGTCTCTCTCCCTGTCCCCGTCGCTCTCTCTCTTTGTCTCTCTCCCTGTCCCCGTCGCTCTCTCTCTCTGTCTCTCTCCCTGTCCCCGTCCCTCTCTCTCTTTGGCTCTTTCCCTTTGTCTCTTTCCCTGTCCCCGTCGCTCTCTCTCTTTGTCTCTCTCCCTGTCCCCGTCGCTCTCTCTCTTTGTCTCTCTCCCTGTCCCCGTCGCTCTCTATCTTTGTCTCTCTCCCTGTCCCCGTCGCTCTCTCTCTTTGTCTCTTTCCCTGTCCCCGTCGCTCTCTCTTTGTCTCTCTCCCTGTCCCCGTCGCTCTCTCTCTTTGTCTCTCTCCCTGACCCTATAGCCGTCGCTCTCTCTCTTTGTCTCTCTCCCTGTCCCCGTCGCTCTCTCTCTTTGTCTCTCTCCCTGTCCCCGTCGCTCTCTCTCTTTGTCTCTCTCCCTGTCCCCGTCGCTCTCTCTCTTTGTCTCTCTCCCTGTCCCCGTCGCTCTCTCTCTTTGTCTCTCTCCCTGTCCCCGTCGCTCTCTCTCTTTGTCTCTCTCCCTGTCCCCGTCGCTCTCTCTCTTTGTCTCTCTCCCTGTCCCCGTCGCTCTCTCTCTTTGTCTCTCTCCCTGACCCTATCGCCGTCGCTCTCTCTCTTTGTCTCTCTCCCTGTCCCCGTTGCTCTCTCTCTTTGTCTCTCTCCCTGTCCCCGTCGCTCTCTCTCTTTGTCTCTCTCCCTGTCCCCGTCGCTCTCTCTCTTTGTCTCTCTCCCTGTCCCCGTCGCTCTCTCTCTTTGTCTCTCTCCCTGTCCCCGTCGCTCTCTCTCTTTGTCTCTCTCCCTGTCCCCGTCGCTCTCTCTCTTTGTCTCTTTCCCTGTCCCCGTCGCTCTCTCTTTGTCTCTCTCCCTGTCCCCGTCGCTCTCTCTCTTTTTCTCTCTCCCTGACCCTATAGCCGTCGCTCTCTCTCTTTGTCTCTCTCCCTGTCCCCGTTGCTCTCTCTCTTTGTCTCTCTCCCTGTCCCCGTCGCTCTCTCTCTTTGTCTCTCTCCCTGTCCCCGTCGCTCTCTCCCTTTGTCTCTCTCCCTGTCCCCGTCACTCTCTCTCTTTGTCTCTCTCCCTGTCCCCGTCGCTCTCTCTCTTTGTCTCTCTCCCTGACCCTATCGCCGTCGCTCTCTCTCTTTGTCTCTCTCCCTGTCCCCGTTGCTCTCTCTCTTTGTCTCTCTCCCTGTCCCCGTCACTCTCTCTCTTTGTCTCTCTCCCTGTCCCCGTCGCTCTCTCTCTTTGTCTCTCTCCCTGTCCCCGTCGCTCTCTTTGTCTCTCTCCCTGTCCTTGTCCCCGTCGCTCTCTCTCTTTGTCTCTCTCCCTGTCCCCGTCGCTCTGTCTCTTTGTCTCTCTCCCTGTCCCCGTCGCTCTCTCTATTTGTTTCTCTCCCTGTCCCCGGCGCTCTCTCTCTTTGTCTCTCTCCCTGACCCTATCGCCGTCGCTCCCTCTCTTTGTCTCTCTCCCTGTCCCGTCGCTCTCTTTGTCTCTCTCCCTGTCCCCCTCGCTCTCTCTCTTTGTCTCTCTCACTGTCCACCTCGCTCTCTCTCTTTGTCTCTCTCCCTGTCCCGGTCGCTTTCTCTCTTTGTCTCTCTCCCTGTCCCTGTCCCCGTCGCTCTCTCTCTCTGTCTCTCTCCCTGTCCCTGTCCCCGTCGCTCTCTCTCTCTGTCTCTCTCCCTGTCCCCGTCGCTCTCTCTCTTTGTCTCTCTCCCTGTCCCTGTCCCCGTCGCTCTCTCTCTTTGTCTCTCTCCCTGTCCCTGTACCCGTCGCTCTCTCTCTTTGTCTCTCTCCCTGTTCTTGTCCCCGTCGCTCTCTCTCTTTGTCTCTCTCCCTGTCCCGTGGCTCTCTCTCTTTGTCTCCCTCCCTGTCCCCGTCGCTCTCTCTCTTTGTCTCTCTCCCTGTCCCTGTCCCCGTTGATCTCTCTCTTTGTCTCTCTCCCTGTCCCTGTCCCCGTCGCTCTCTTTCTTTCTGTCCATATCCCCGTCGCTCTCTCTCTTTGTCTCTCTCCCTGTCCCTGTCCCCGTCGCTCTCTTTCTTTCTGTCCCTGTCCCCGTCGCTCTCTCTCTTTGTCTCTCTCCCTGTCCCGGTCGCTTTCTCTCTTTGTCTCTCTCCCTGTCCCTGTCCCCGTCGCTCTCTCTCTTTCTGTCCCTGTCCCCGTCGCTCTCTCTTTGTCTCTCTCCCTGTCCCTGTCCCCGTCGCTCTCTCTCTTTGTCTCACTCCCTGTCCCTGTCCCCGTCGCTCTCTCTCTTTGTCTCTCTCCCTGTCCCTGTCCCCGTCGCTCTCTCTCTTGGTCTCTCTCCCTGTCCCTGTCCCCGTCGCTCTCTCCCTTTGTCTCTCTCCCTGTCCCCTTCGCTCCCTCTTTGTCTCTCTCCCTGTCCCTGTCCCCGTCGCTCTCTCTCTTTGTCTCTCTACCTGTCCCGTCGCTCTCTCTCTTTGTCTCTCTCCCTGTCCCCGTCGCTCTCTCTCTTTGTCTCTCTCCCTGTCCCCGTCGCTCTCTCTCTTTGTCTCTCTCCCTGTCCCTGTCCCCGTCGCTCTCTCTCTTTGTCTCTCTCCCTGTCCCCGTCACTCTCTCCCTTTGTCTCTCTCCCTGTCCCTGTCCCCGTCGCTCTCTCTTTTTGTCTCTCTCCCTGTCCCTGTCCCCGTCGATCTCTCTCTTTGACTCTCTCCCTGTCCCCGTCGCTCTCTTTCTTTCTGTCCCTGTCCCCGTCGCTCTCTCTCTTTGTCTCTCTCCCTGTCCCTGTCGCTCTCTTTCTTTCTGTCCCTGTCCCCGTCGCTCTCTCTTTGTCTCTCTCCCTGTCCCGGTCGCTTTCTCTCTTTGTCTCTCTCCCTGTCCCTGTCCCCGTCGCTCTCTCTCTTTGTCTCTCTCCCTGTCCCTGTCCCCGTCGCTCTCTCTCTCTTTCTGTCCCTGTCCCCGTCGCTCTCTCTTTGTCTCTCTCCCTGTCCCTGTCCCCGTCGCTCTCTCTCTTTGTCTCTCTCTCCCTGTCCCTGTGCCCGTCGCTCTCTCTCTTTGTCTCTCTCCCTGTCCCTGTGCCCGTCGCTCTCTCTCTTTGTCTCTCTCCCTGTTCTTGTCCCCGTCGCTCTCTCTCTTTGTCTCTCTCCCTGTCGCGTCGCTCTCTCTCTTTGTCTCTCTCACTGTCCCTGTCGCTCTCTCTCTTTGTCTCTCTCCCTGTCCCTGTCGCTCTCTCTCTTTGTCTCTCTCCCTGTCCCTGTACCCGTCACTCTCTCTCTTTGTCTCTCTCCCTGTCCCTGTCCCCGTCGCTCTCTCTCTTTCTGTCCCTGTCCCCGTCGCTCTCTCTTTGTCTCTCTCCCTGTCCCTGTCCCCGTCGCTCTCTCTCTTTGTCTCTCTCCCTGTCCCTGTCCCCGTCGCTCTCTCTTTGTCTCTCTCCCTGTCCCTGTCCCCGTCGCTCTCTCTCTTTGTCTCTCTCCCTGTCCCTGTCCCCGTCGCTCTCTCCCTTGGTCTCTCTCCCTGTCCCCTTCGCTCTCTCTTTGTCTCTCTCCCTGTCCCTGTCCCCGTCGCTCTCTCTCTTTGTCTCTCTCCCTGTCCCTGTCCCCGTCGCTCTCTCTCTTTGTCTCTCTCCCTGTCCCTGTCGCTCTCACTCTTTGTCTCTCTCCCTGTCCCTGACCCCGTCGCTCTCTCTCTTTGTCTCTCTACCTGTCCCGTCGCTCTCTCTCTTTGTCTCTCTCCCTGTCCCCGTTGCTCTCTCTCTTTGTCTCTCTCCCTGTCCCTGTCCCCGTCGCTCTCTCTCTTTGTCTCTCTCCCTGTCCCTGTCCCCGTCGCTCTCTCTCGTTGTCTCTCTCCCTGTCCCTGTCCCCGTCGCTCTCTCCCTTTGTCTCTCTCCCTGTCCCTGTCCCCGTCGCTCTCTTTTTGTCCCTCTCCCTGTCCCTGTCCCCGTCGATCTCTCTCTTTGTCTCTCTCCCTGTCCCTGTCCCCGTCGCTCTCTTTCTTTCTGTCCCTGTCCCCGTCGCTCTCTCTCTTTGTCTCTCTCCCTGTCCCTGTCCCCGTCGCTCTCTTTCTTTCTGTCCCTGTCCCCGTCGCTCTCTCTCTTTGTCTCTCTCCCTGTCCCTGTCCCCGTCGCTCTCTCTCTCTCTTTCTGTCCCTGTCCCCGGCTCTCTCTCTCTCTCTTTCCGTCCCTGTCTCTCTCTCTCTTTCTGTCCCTGTCCGTCTCGCTCTCTTTCTGTCCGTCTCTCTCTCTTTCTGTCCGTCTCTCTCTCTTTCTGTCCGTCTCTCTCTCTTTCTGTCCGTCTCTCTCTCTTTCTGTCCGTCTCTCTCTCTTTCTGTCCATCTCTCTCTCTCTCTCTTTCTGTCCCTGTCTCTCTCTCTCTCTCTTTCTGTCCCTGTCTCTCTCTCTCTCTCTCTTTCTGTCCCTGTCTCTCTCTCTCTCTCTTTCTGTCCCTGTCTCTCTCTCTCTCTCTCTCTCTTTGTGTCCCTGTCCCCGGCTCTCTCTCTCCCTGTCCCTGTCCCCGGCTCTCTCTCTCCCTGTCCCAGACCCCGGCTCTATCGCCCTGTCCCTGTCCCCGGCTCTCTCTCCCTGTCCCTGTCCCCGGCTCTCTCTCCCTGTCCCTGGCTCTCTCTCCCTGTCCCAGACCCCGGCTCTCTCTCCCTGTCCCTGTCCCCCTCTCCCTCTCAGTCCCTGTCCCCGGCTCTCTCTCCCTGTCGCTGTCCCTGGCTCTCTCTCCCTCTCCATGTCCCCGGATCTCTCTCCCTCTCACGCCCTGTCCCCGTCCCTCTCTTTCCCCGTCCCTCGCTCTCATCCCGTCCCTCGCTCTCATCCCGTCCCTCGCTCTCATCCCGTCCCTCGCTCTCATCCCGTCCCTCACTCTCTCTCCCTCTCCCTGTCCTGGTCCCTGTCCCCAGCTCTCTCTCCCTCTCCCTGTCCCGCCCTGTCCCTCTCTCTCCGTCCGTCCCTCTCTCTGTCTGTCTGTCCCTGTCCCTGGCTCTCTCTCTCTCCCTCTCCCTGTCCCTGTCCCCGGCTCTCTCTCCTTCTCCCTGTCCCCGGCTCTCTTCCCTCTACCACTCCCCGGCTTTCTCTCCCTGTCCCTGTCCCCGGCACTCTCGCCCTCTCCCTGTCCCTGTCCCCGGCTCTCTCTCCCACTCCCTGGCCCCGGCTCACTCTCCCTCTCCCTGTCCCTGTCCGAGGCTCCCTCTCCGTCTCCCTGTCCCTGTCCCCGGCTCTCTCTCCCTCTCAGTCCCTGTCCCCGGCTCTCTCTCCCTCTCCTTGTCCCTGTCACCGACTCTCTCTCCCTCTCCCTGTGCCTGCCCTCGTCTCTCTCGCCCTCTCCCTCTCCTTGTCCCTGTCCCCGGCTCACTCTCCCTCTCCCTGTCACTCTCCCCCTGTCCCTCTGTCCCCCTGTCCCTCTGTCCCCGGCTCTCTCTCACTCTCTCTGTCCGTGGCTCTCACTCTCTCTCACGCACTGTCCCTGTCCCTCTCTCTCATCCTGTCCCTCTCTCGCCCTGTCCCCGGCTCTCTTTCCCTGTCCCTGTCCCTGTCCCCGGCTCTCTCCCCCTCTCCCTGGCCCTGTCTTGCCCTGCCCCTGTCCCCGGCTCTCTCTCCCTGTCCCTGTCCCTGTCCCCGGCTCTCTCTCCCTGTCCCTGTCCCCGGCTCTCTCTCCCTCTCCCTGTCGCTGTCCCTGGCTCTCTCTCCATCTCACGCCCTGTTCCTGTCTTTCTCTCCCTCTCACGCCCTGTCCCTGTCCCTCTCTCTCCACGTCCCTCGCTCTCATCCCGTCCCTCGCTCTCATCCCGTCCCTCGCTCTCATCCCGTCCCTCGCTCTCATCCCGTCCCTCGCTCTCTCTCCCTCTCCCTGTCCTGGTCCCTGTCCCCTGCTCTCTCTCCCTCTCCCTGTCCCGCGCTGTCCCTCTCTCTCCGTCTGTCCCTCTCTCTGTCTGTCTGTCCCTGTCCCTCTCTCTCTCCCTCTCCCTGTCCCTGCCCCCGGCTCTCTCACCTTCTCCCTGTCCCCGGCTCTCTTTCCCTCTACCACTCCCCGGCTTTCACTCCCTGTCCCTGTCCCCGGCACTCTCGCCCTCTCCCTGTCCCTGTCCCCGGCTCTCTCTCCCTCTCCCTGTCGTGCCCTGTCCCCGGCTCACTCTCCCTCTCCCTGTCCCTGTCCGAGGCTCCCTCTGCGTCTCCCTGTCCCTGTCCCCGGCTCTCTCTCCCTCGCAGTCCCTGTCCCCGACTCTCTCTCCCTCTCCTTGTCCCTGTCACCGAATCTCTCTCCCTCTCCCTGTGCCTGCCCCCGGCTCTCTCGCCCTCTCCCTGTGCCTGCCCCCGGCTCTCTCGCCCTCTCCCTCTCCTTGTCCCTGTCCCCGGCTCACTCTCCCTCTCCCTGTCACTCTCCCCCTGTCCCTGTCCCCGGCTCTCTCTCCCTCTCCCTGTCCGTGGCTCTCACTTTCTCTCACGCACTGTCCCTGTCCCTCTCTCTCATCCTGTCCCTCTCTCGCCCTGTCCCCGGCTCTCTCTCCCTCTCCCTGTCCGTGGCTCTCACTCTCTCTCACGCACTGTCCCTGTCCCTCTCTCTCATCCTGTCCCTCTCTCGCCCTGTCCCCGGCTCTCTCTCCCTCTCCCTGTCCGTGGCTCTCACTCTCTCTCACGCACTGTCCCTGTCCCTCTCTCTCATCCTGTCCCTCTCTCGCCCTGTCCCCGGCTCTCTCTCCCTCTCCCTGTCCGTGGCTCTCACTCTCCCTCACGCACTGTCCCTGTCCCTCTCTCTCATCCTGTCCCTCTCTTGCCCTGTCCACGGCCCTCTTGCCCTGTCCCTGTCCCCGGCTCTCTCTCCCTCCCCGGGGCCCTGGCTCTCCCTCCTTCTCCCTGAGCCTGTCTTGCCCTGTCCCCGGCTCACTCTCCCTCTCCCTGTCCCTGTTCCTGTCCGAGGCTCCCTCTCCGTCTCCCTGTCCCTGTCCCCGGCTCTCTCTCCCTCTCAGTCCCTGTCCCCGGCTCTCTCCCCCTCTCCTTGTCCCTGTCACCGGCTCTCTCTCCCTCTCCCTGTGCCTGCCCCCGGCTCTCTCGCCCTCTCCCTCTCCTTGTCCCTGTCCCCGGCTCACTCTCCCTCTCCCTGTCACTCTCCCCCTGTCCCTCTGTCCCCGGCTCTCTCTCCCTCTCCCTGTCCGTGGCTCTCACTCTCTCTCACACCCTGTCCCTGTCCCTCTCTCTCATCCTGTCCCTCTCTCGCCCTGTCCCCGTCGCTCTCTCTGTCTCTCTCCCTGTCCCTGTCCCCGTCGCTCTCTCTCTCTTTCTGTCCCTGTCCCCGTCACTCTCTCTCTCTTTCTGTCCCTGTCCCCGTCGCTCTCTCTTTGTCTCTCTCCCTGTCCCTGTCCCCGTCGCTCTCTCTCTTTGTCTCTCTCCCTCTCCCTGTGCCCGTCGCTCTCTCTCTTTGTCTCTCTCCCTGTCCTTGACCCCGTCGCTCTCTCTCTTTGTCTCTCTCCCTGTCCCGTCGCTCTCTCTCTTTGTCTCTCTCTCTTTGTCTCTCTCCCTGTCCCTGTCGCACTCTCTCTTTGCCTCTCTCCCTGTCCCCGTCACTCTCTCTCTTTGTCTCTCTCCCTGTCCCTGTCCCTGTCCCCGTCGCTCTCTTTCTTTCTGTCCCTGTCCCCGTCGCTCTCTCTCTTTGTCTCTCTCCCTGTCCTGGTCGCTTTCTCTCTTTGTCTCTCTCCCTGTCCCTGTCCCCGTCGCTCTCTCTCTTTGTCTCTCTCCCTGTCCCCGTCGCTCTCTCTCTTTGTCTCTCTCCCTGACCCTATCGCCGTCGCTCTCTCTCTTTGTCTCTCTCCCTGTCCCCGTCGCTCTCTCTCTTTGTCTCTCTCCCTGTCCCCGTCGCTCTCTCTCTTTGTCTCTCTCCCTGTCCCCGTCGCACTCTCTCTTTGTCTCTCTCCCTGTCCCCGTCGCTCTCTCTCTTTGTCTCTCTCCCTGTCCCCGTCGCTCTCTCTCTCTGTCTCTCTCCCTGTCCCCGTCCCTCTCTCTCTTTGACTCTTTCCCTTTGTCTCTTTCCCTGTCCCCGTCGCTCTCTCTCTTTGTCTCTCTCCCTGTCCCCGTCACTCTCTCTCTTTGTCTCTCTCCCTGTCCCCGTCGCTCTCTATCTTTGTCTCTCTCCCTGTCCCCGTCGCTCTCTCTCTTTGTCTCTTTCCCTGTCCCCGTCGCTCTCTCTTTGTCTCTCTCCCTGTCCCCGTCGCTCTCTCTCTTTGTCTCTCTCCCTGTCCCTATAGCCGTCGCTCTCTCTCTTTGTCTCTCTCCCTGTCCCCGTTGCTCTCTCTCTTTGTCTCTCTCCCTGTCCCCGTCGCTCTCTCTCTTTGTCTCTCTCCCTGTCCCCGTCGCTCTCTATCTTTGTCTCTCTCCCTGTCCCCGTCGCTCTCTCTCTTTGTCTCTTTCCCTGTCCCCGTCGCTCTCTCTTTGTCTCTCTCCCTGTCCCCGTCGCTCTCTCTCTTTGTCTCTCTCCCTGACCCTATAGCCGTCGCTCTCTCTCTTTGTCTCTCTCCCTGTCCCCGTTGCTCTCTCTCTTTGTCTCTCTCCCTGTCCCCGTCGCTCTCTCTCTTTGTCTCTCTCCCTGTCCCCGTTGCTCTCTCTCTTTGTCTCTCTCCCTGTCCCCGTCGCTCTCTCTCTTTGTCTCTCTCCCTGTCCCCGTCGCTCTCTATCTTTGTCTCTCTCCCTGTCCCCGTCGCTCTCTCTCTTTGTCTCTTTCCCTGTCCCCGTCGCTCTCTCTTTGTCTCTCTCCCTGTCCCCGTCGCTCTCTCTCTTTGTCTCTCTCCCTGACCCTATAGCCGTCGCTCTCTCTCTTTGTCTCTCTCCCTGTCCCCGTTGCTCTCTCTCTTTGTCTCTCTCCCTGTCCCCGTCGCTCTCTCTCTTTGTCTCTCTCCCTGTCCCCGTCGCTCTCTCTCTTTGTCTCTCTCCCTGTCCCCGTCACTCTCTCTCTTTGTCTCTCTCCCTGTCCCCGTCGCTCTCTCTCTTTGTCTCTCTCCCTGTCCCCGTCGCTCTCTCTCGTTGTCTCTCTCCCTGACCCTATCGCCGTCGCTCTCTCTCTTTGTCTCTCTCACTGTCCCCGTTGCTCTCTCTCTTTGTCTCTCTCCCTGTCCCCGTCGCTCTCTCTCTTTGTCTCTCTCCCTGTCCCCGTCGCTCTCTCTCTTTGTCTCTCTCCCTGTCCCCGTCGCTCTCTCTCTTTGTCTCTCTCCCTGTCCCCGTCGCTCTCTCTCTTTGTCTCTCTCCCTGTCCCCGTCGCTCTCTCTCTTTGTCTCTTTCCCTGTCCCCGTCGCTCTCTCTTTGTCTCTCTCCCTGTCCCCGTCGCTCTCTCTCTTTTTCTCTCTCCCTGACCCTATAGCCGTCGCTCTCTCTCTTTGTCTCTCTCCCTGTCCCCGTTGCTCTCTCTCTTTGTCTCTCTCCCTGTCCCCGTCGCTCTGTCTCTTTGTCTCTCTCCCTGTCCCCGTCACTCTCTCTCTTTGTCTCTCTCCCTGTCCCCGTCACTCTCTCTCTTTGTCTCTCTCCCTGTCCCCGTCGCTCTCTCTCTTTGTCTCTCTCCCTGACCCTATCGCCGTCGCTCTCTCTCTTTGTCTCTCTCCCTGTCCCCGTTGCTCTCTCTCTTTGTCTCTCTCCCTGTCCCCGTCACTCTCTCTCTTTGTCTCTCTCCCTGTCCCCGTCGCTCTCTCTCTTTGTCTCTCTCCCTGTCCCCGTCGCTCTCTTTGTCTCTCTCCCTGTCCTTGTCCCCGTCGCTCTCTCTCTTTGTCTCTCTCCCTGTCCCCGTCGCTCTGTCTCTTTGTCTCTCTCCCTGTCCCCGTCGCTCTCTCTATTTGTTTCTCTCCCTGTCCCCGGCGCTCTCTCTCTTTGTCTCTCTCCCTGACCCTATCGCCGTCGCTCCCTCTCTTTGTCTCTCTCCCTGTCCCGTCGCTCTCTTTGTCTCTCTCCCTGTCCCCCTCGCTCTCTCTCTTTGTCTCTCTCCCTGTCCACCTCGCTCTCTCTATTTGTCTCTCTCCCTGTCCCGGTCGCTTTCTCTCTTTGTCTCTCTCCCTGTCCCTGTCCCCGTCGCTCTCTCTCTCTGTCTCTCTCCCTGTCCCTGTCCCCGTCGCTCTCTCTCTCTTTCTGTCCCTGTCCCCGTCGCTCTCTCTCTTTGTCTCTCTCCCTGTCCCTGTCCCCGTCGCTCTCTCTCTTTGTCTCTCTCCCTGTCCCTGTACCCGTCGCTCTCTCTCTTTGTCTCTCTCCCTGTTCTTGTCCCCGTCGCTCTCTCTCTTTGTCTCTCTCCCTGTCCCGTGGCTCTCTCTCTTTGTCTCCCTCCCTGTCCCCGTCGCTCTCTCTCTTTGTCTCTCTCCCTGTCCCTGTCCCCGTTGATCTCTCTCTTTGTCTCTCTCCCTGTCCCTGTCCCCGTCGCTCTCTTTCTTTCTGTCCATGTCCCCGTCGCTCTCTCTCTTTGTCTCTCTCCCTGTCCCTGTCCCCGTCGCTCTCTTTCTTTCTGTCCCTGTCCCCGTCGCTTTCTCTCTTTGTCTCTCTCCCTGTCCCGGTCGCTTTCTCTCTTTGTCTCTCTCCCTGTCCCTGTCCCCGTCGCTCTCTCTCTTTCTGTCCCTGTCCCCGTCGCTCTCTCTTTGTCTCTCTCCCTGTCCCTGTCCCCGTCGCTCTCTCTCTTTGTCTCTCTCCCTGTCCCTGTCCCCGTCGCTCTCTCTCTTTGTCTCTCTCCCTGTCCCTGTCCCCGTCGCTCTCTCTCTTGGTCTCTCTCCCTGTCCCTGTCCCCGTCGCTCTCTCCCTTTGTCTCTCTCCCTGTCCCCTTCGCTCCCTCTTTGTCTCTCTCCCTGTCCCTGTCCCCGTCGCTCTCTCTCTTTGTCTCTCTACCTGTCCCGTCGCTCTCTCTCTTTGTCTCTCTCCCTGTCCCCGTCGCTCTCTCTCTTTGTCTCTCTCCCTGTCCCCGTTGCTCTCTCTCTTTGTCTCTCTCCCTGTCCCTGTCCCCGTCGCTCTCTCTCTTTGTCTCTCTCCCTGTCCCCGTCACTCTCTCCCTTTGTCTCTCTCCCTGTCCCTGTCCCCGTCGCTCTCTCTTTTTGTCTCTCTCCCTGTCCCTGTCCCCGTCGATCTCTCTCTTTGACTCTCTCCCTGTCCCTGTCCCCGTCGCTCTCTTTCTTTCTGTCCCTGTCCCCGTCGCTCTCTCTCTTTGTCTCTCTCCCTGTCCCTGTCGCTCTCTTTCTTTCTGTCCCTGTCCCCGTCGCTCTCTCTCTTTGTCTCTCTCCCTGTCCCGGTCGCTTTCTCTCTTTGTCTCTCTCCCTGTCCCTGTCCCCGTCGCTCTCTCTCTTTGTCTCTCTCCCTGTCCCCGTCGCTCTCTCTCTTTGTCTCTCTCCCTGTCCCTGTCCCCGTCGCTCTCTCTCTTTGTCTCTCTCCCTGTCCCTGTCCCCGTCGCTCTCTCTCTCTTTCTGTCCCTGTCCCCGTCGCTCTCTCTTTGTCTCTCTCCCTGTCCCTGTCCCCGTCGCTCTCTCTCTTTGTCTCTCTCCCTGTCCCTGTACCCGTCGCTCTCTCTCTTTGTCTCTCTCCCTGTTCTTGTCCCCGTCGCTCTCTCTCTTTGTCTCTCTCCCTGTCCCGTGGCTCTCTCTCTTTGTCTCCCTCCCTGTCCCCGTGCCCGTCGCTCTCTCTCTTTGTCTCTCTCCCTGTTCTTGTGCCCGTCGCTCTCTCTCTTTGTCTCTCTCCCTGTCCCTGTGCCCGTCGCTCTCTCTCTTTGTCTCTCTCCCTGTTCTTGTCCCCGTCGCTCTCTCTCTTTGTCTCTCTCCCTGTCCCGTCGCTCTCTCTCTTTGTCTCTCTCCCTGTCCCCGTCGCTCTCTCTCTTTGTCTCTCTCCCTGTCCCTGTCGCTCTCTCTCTTTGTCTCTCTCCCTGTCCCTGTCCCCGTCACTCTCTCTCTTTGTCTCTCTCCCTGTCCCTGTCCCCGTCGCTCTCACTCTTTCTGTCCCTGTCCCCGTCGCTCTCTCTTTGTCTCTCTCCCTGTCCCTGTCCCCGTCGCTCTCTCTTTGTCTCTCTCCCAGTCCCTGTCCCCGTCGCTCTCTCTCTTTGTCTCTCTCCCTGTCCCTGTCCCCGTCGCTCTCTCTTTGTCTCTCTCCCTGTCCCTGTCCCCGTCGCTCTCTCTCTTTGTCTCTCTCCCTGTCCCTGTCGCTCTCTCCCTTTGTCTCTCTCCCTGTCCCCTTCGCTCTCTCTTTGTCTCTCTCCCTGTCCCTGTCCCCGTCGCTCTCTCTCTTTGTCTCTCTCCCTGTCCCTGTCCCCGTCGCTCTCTCTCTTTGTCTCTCTCCCTGTCCCTGTCGCTCTCTCTCTTTGTCTCTCTCCCTGTCCCTGACCCCGTCGCTCTCTCTCTCTTTGTCTCTCTACCTGTCCCGTCGCTCTCTCTCTTTGTCTCTCTCCCTGTCCCCGTTGCTCTCTCTCTTTGTCTCTCTCCCTGTCCCTGTACCCGTCGCTCTCTCTCTTTGTCTCTCTCCCTGTCCCTGTCCCCGTCGCTCTCTCCCTTTGTCTCTCACCCTGTCCCTGTCCCCGTCGCTCTCTCCCTTTGTCTCTCTCCCTGTCCCTGTCCCCGTCGCTCTCTTTTTGTCCCTCTCCCTGTCCCTGTCCCCGTCGATCTCTCTCTTTGTCTCTCTCCCTGTCCCTGTCCCCGTCGCTCTCTTTCTTTCTGTCCCTTTCCCCGTCGCTCTCTCTCTTTGTCTCTCTCCCTGTCCCTGTCCCCGTCGCTCTCTTTCTTTCTGTCCCTGTCCCCGTCGCTCTCTCTCTTTGTCTCTCTCCCTGTCCCTGTCCCCGTCGCTCTCTCTCTCTCCCTGTCCCTGTCCCCGTCGCTCTCTCTCTCTTTCTGTCCCTGTCCCCGGCTCTCTCTCTCTCTCTTTCCGTCCCTGTCTCTCTCTCTCTTTCTGTCCCTGTCCGTCTCTCTCTCTTTCTGTCCGTCTCTCTCTCTCTTTCTGTCCGTCTCTCTCTCTTTCTGTCCGTCTCTCTCTCTTTCTGTCCGTCTCTCTCTCTCTCTCTTTCTGTCCCTGTCTCTCTCTCTCTCTCTCTTTCTGTCCCTGTCTCTCTCTCTCTCTCTCTTTCTGTCCCTGTCTCTCTCTCTCTCTCTCTTTCTGTCCCTGTCTCTCTCTCTCTCTCTCTTTCTGTCCCTGTCTCTCTCTCTCTCTCTTTCTGTCCCTGTCTCTCTCTCTCTCTTTGTGTCCCTGTCCCCGGCTCTCTCTCTCCCTGTCCCTTTCCCCGGCTCTCTCTCTCCCTGTCCCAGACCCCGGCTCTATCGCCCTGTCCCTGTCCCCGGCTCTCTCTCCCTGTCCCTGTCCCCGGCTCTCTCTCCCTGTCCCTGGCTCTCTCTCCCTGTCCCAGACCCCGGCTCTCTCTCCCTGTCCCTGTCCCCCTCTCCCTCTCAGTCCCTGTCCCCGGCTCTCTCTCCCTGTCGCTGTCCCTGGCTCTCTCTCCCTCTCCATGTCCCCGGATCTCTCTCCCTCTCACGCCCTGTCCCCGTCCCTCTCTTTCCCAGTCCCTCGCTCTCATCCCGTCCCTCGCTCTCATCCCGTCCCTCGCTCTCATCCCGTCCCTCGCTCTCATCCCGTCCCTCGCTCTCATCCCGTCCCTCGCTCTCATCCCGTCCCTCGCTCTCTCTCCCTCTCCCTGTCCTGGTCCCTGTCCCCAGCTCTCTCTCCCTCTCCCTGTCCCGCCCTGTCCCTCTCTCTCCGTCTGTCCCTCTCTCTGTCTGTCTGTCCCTGTCCCTGGCTCTCTCTCTCTCCCTGTCCCTGTCCCCGGCTCTCTCTCCTTCTCCCTGTCCCCGGCTCTCTTCCCTCTACCACTCCCCGGCTTTCTCTCCCTGTCCCTGTCCCCGGCACTCTCGCCCTCTCCCTGTCCCTGTCCCCGGCTCTCTCTCCCACTCCCTGGCCCCGGCTCACTCTCCCTCTCCCTGTCCCTGTCCGAGGCTCCCTCTCCGTCTCCCTGTCCCTGTCCCCGGCTCTCTCTCCCTCTCAGTCCCTGTCCCCGGCTCTCTCTCCCTCTCCTTGTCCCTGTCACCGACTCTCTCTCCCTCTCCCTGTGCCTGCCCTCGTCTCTCTCGCCCTCTCCCTCTCCTTGTCCCTGTCCCCGGCTCACTCTCCCTCTCCCTGTCACTCTCCCCCTGTCCCTCTGTCCCCCTGTCCCTCTGTCCCCGGCTCTCTCTCACTCTCTCTGTCCGTGGCTCTCACTCTCTCTCACGCACTGTCCCTGTCCCTCTCTCTCATCCTGTCCCTCTCTCGCCCTGTCCCCGGCTCTCTTTCCCTGTCCCTGTCCCTGTCCCCGGCTCTCTCTCCCTCTCCCTGGCCCTGTCTTGCCCTGCCCCTGTCCCCGGCTCTCTCTCCCTGTCCCTGTCCCCGGCTCTCTCTCCCTGTCCCTGTCCCCGGCTCTCTCTCCCTCTCCCTGTCGCTGTCCCTGGCTCTCTCTCCATCTCACGCCCTGTTCCTGTCTTTCTCTCCCTCTCACGCCCTGTCCCTGTCCCTCTCTTTCCACGTCCCTCGCTCTCATCCCGTCCCTCGCTCTCATCCCGTCCCTCGCTCTCATCCCGTCCCTCGCTCTCATCCCGTCCCTCGCTCTCATCCCGTCCCTCGCTCTCATCCTGTCCCTCGCTCTCATCCTGTCCCTCGCTCTCTCTCCCTCTCCCTGTCCTGGTCCCTGTCCCCTGCTCTCTCTCCCTCTCCCTGTCCCGCGCTGTCCCTCTCTCTCCGTCTGTCCCTCTCTCTGTCTGTCTGTCCCTGTCCCTCTCTCTCTCCCTCTCCCTGTCCCTGCCCCCGGCTCTCTCACCTTCTCCCTGTCCCCGGCTCTCTTTCCCTCTACCACTCCCCGGCTTTCACTCCCTGTCCCTGTCCCCGGCACTCTCGCCCTCTCCCTGTCCCTGTCCCCGGCTCTCTCTCCCTCTCCCTGGCCCTGGCTCTCTCTCCCTCTCCCTGTCGTGCCCTGTCCCTGGCTCACTCTCCCTCTCCCTGTCCCTGTCCGAGGCTCCCTCTGCGTCTCCCTGTCCCTGTCCCCGGCTCTCTCTCCCTCGCAGTCCCTGTCCCCGACTCTCTCTCCCTCTCCTTGTCCCTGTCACCGAATCTCTCTCCCTCTCCCTGTGCCTGCCCCCGGCTCTCTCGCCCTCTCCCTCTCCTTGTCCCTGTCCCCGGCTCACTCTCCCTCTCCCTGTCACTCTCCCCCTGTCCCTCTCTCCTCCTGTCCCTGTCCCCGGCTCTCTCTCCCTCTCCCTGTCCGTGGCTCTCACTTTCTCTCACGCACTGTCCCTGTCCCTCTCTCTCATCCTGTCCCTCTCTCGCCCTGTCCCCGGCTCTCTCTCCCTCTCCCTGTCCGTGGCTCTCACTCTCTCTCACGCACTGTCCCTGTCCCTCGCTCTCATCCTGTCCCTCTCTCGCCCTGTCCCCGGCTCTCTCTCCCTCTCCCTGTCCGTGGCTCTCACTCTCTCTCACGCACTGTCCCTGTCCCTCTCTCTCATCCTGTCCCTCTCTCGCCCTGTCCCCGGCTCTCTCTCCCTCTCCCTGTCCGTGGCTCTCACTCTCCCTCACGCACTGTCCCTGTCCCTCTCTCTCATCCTGTCCCTCTCTTGCCCTGTCCACGGCCCTCTTGCCCTGTCCCTGTCCCCGGCTCTCTCTCCCTCCCCGGGGACCTGGCTCTCCCTCCTTCTCCCTGAGCCTGTCTTGCCCTGTCCCCGGCTCACTCTCCCTCTCCCTGTCCCTGTTCCTGTCCGAGGCTCCCTCTCCGTCTCCCTGTCCCTGTCCCCGGCTCTCTCTCCCTCTCAGTCCCTGTCCCCGGCTCTCTCCCCCTCTCCTTGTCCCTGTCACCGGCTCTCTCTCCCTCTCCCTGTGCCTGCCCCCGGCTCTCTCGCCCTCTCCCTCTCCTTGTCCCTGTCCCCGGCTCACTCTCCCTCTCCCTGTCACTCTCCCCCTGTCCCTCTGTCCCCGGCTCTCTCTCCCTCTCCCTGTCCGTGGCTCTCACTCTCTCTCACACCCTGTCCCTGTCCCTCTCTCTCATCCTGTCCCTCTCTCGCCCTGTCCCCGTCGCTCTCTCTGTCTCTCTCCCTGTCCCTGTCCCCGTCGCTCTCTCTCTCTTTCTGTCCCTGTCCCCGTCGCTCTCTCTTTGTCTCTCTCCCTGTCCCTGTCCCCGTCGCTCTCTCTCTTTGTCTCTCTCCCTCTCCCTGTGCCCGTCGCTCTCTCTCTTTGTCTCTCTCCCTGTCCTTGACCCCGTCGCTCTCTCTCTTTGTCTCTCTCCCTGTCCCGTCGCTCTCTCTCTTTGTCTCTCTCTCTTTGTCTCTCTCCCTGTCCCTGTCGCACTCTCTCTTTGTCTCTCTCCCTGTCCCCGTCACTCTCTCTCTTTGTCTCTCTCCCTGTCCCTGTCCCTGTCCCCGTCGCTCTCTCTCTTTCTGTCCCTGTCCCCGTCGCTCTCTCTTTGTCTCTCTTCCTGTCCCTGTCCCCGTCGCTCTCTCTTTGTCTCTCTCCCTGTCCCTGTCCCCGTCGCTCTCTCACTTTGTCTCCCTCCCTGTCCCTGTCCCCGTCGCTCTCTCTCTTTGTCTCTCTCCCTGTCCCCGTCGCTCTCTCCCTTTGTCTCTCTCCCTGTCCCCTTCGCTCTCTCTTTGTCTCTCTCCCTGTCCCTGTCGCTCTCTCTCTTTGTCCCTCTCCCTGTCCCCGTCCCCGTCGCTCTCTCTCTTTGTCTCTCTCCCTGTCCCTGTCGCTCTCTCTCTTTGTCTCTCTCCCTGTCCCTGTCCCCGTCGCTCTCTCTCTTTGTCTCTCTCCCTGTCCCTGTCCCCATCGCTCTCTCTCTTTGTCTCTCTCCCTGTGCCGTCGCTCTCTCTCTTTGTCTCTCTCCCTGTCCCCGTCGCTCTCTCTCTTTGTCTCTCTCCCTGTCCCCGTCGCTCTCTATCTTTGTCTCTCTCCCTGTCCCTGTCGCTCTCTCTCTCTTTCTGTCCCTGTCCCCGTCGCTCTCTCTCTTTGTCTCTCTCCCTGTCCCTGTCCCCGTCGCTCTCTCTCTTTGTCTCTCTCCCTGTCCTTGTCGCACTCTCTCTTTGTCTCTCCCCCTGTCCCCGTCGTTCTCTCTCTTTGTCTCTCTCCCTGTCCCCGTCGCACTCTCTCTTTGTCTCTCTCCCTGTCCCCGTCGCTCTCTCTCTTTGTCTCACTCCCTGTCCCCGTCGCTCTCTCTCTCTGTCTCTCTCCCTGTCCCCGTCCCTCTCTCTCTTTGACTCTTTCCCTTTGTCTCTTTCCCTGTCCCCGTCGCTCTCTCTCTTTGTCTCTCTCCCTGTCCCCGTCGCTCTCTCTCTTTGTCTCTCTCCCTGTCCCCGTCGCTCTCTTTCTTTGTCTCTCTCCCTGTCCCCGTCGCTCTCTATCTTTGTCTCTCTCCCTGTCCCCGTCGCTCTCTCTCTTTGTCTCTTTCCCTGTCCCCGTCGCTCTCTCCTTGTCTCTCTCCCTGTCCCCGTCGCTCTCTCTCTTTGTCTCTCTCCCTGTCCCTGTCCCCGTCGCTCTCTCTCTTTGTCTCTCTCCCTGTCCCTGTCCCCGTCGCTCTCTCTCTCTTTCTGTCCCTGTCCCCGTCGCTCTCTCTTTGTCTCTCTCCCTGTCCCTGTCCCCGTCGCTCTCTCTCTTTGTCTCTCTCCCTGTCCCTGTACCCGTCGCTCTCTCTCTTTGTCTCTCTCCCTGTTCTTGTCCCCGTCGCTCTCTCTCTTTGTCTCTCTCCCTGTCCCGTGGCTCTCTCTCTTTGTCTCCCTCCCTGTCCCTGTGCCCGTCGGTCGCTCTCTTTGTCTCTCTCCCTGTTCTTGTGCCCGTCGCTCTCTCTCTTTGTCTCTCTCCCTGTCCCTGTGCCCGTCGCTCTCTCTCTTTGTCTCTCTCCCTGTTTTTGTCCCCGTCGCTCTCTCTCTTTGTCTCTCTCCCTGTCCCGTCGCTCTCTCTCTTTGTCTCTCTCCCTGTACCCGTCGCTCTCTCTCTTTGTCTCTCTCCCTGTCCCTGTCGCTCTCTCTCTTTGTCTCTCTCCCTGTCCCTGTCCCCGTCACTCTCTCTCTTTGTCTCTCTCCCTGTCCCTGTCCCCGTCGCTCTCTCTCTTTCTGTCCCTGTCCCCGTCGCTCTCTCTTTGTCTCTCTCCCTGTCCCTGTCCCCGTCGCTCTCTCTTTGTCTCTCTCCCTGTCCCTGTCCCCGTCGCTCTCTCTCTTTGTCTCTCTCCCTGTCCCTGTCCCCGTCGCTCTCTCTTTGTCTCTCTCCCTGTCCCTGTCCCCGTCGCTCTCTCTCTTTGTCTCTCTCCCTGTCCCTGTCGCTCTCTCCCTTTGTCTCTCTCCCTGTCCCCTTCGCTCTCTCTTTGTCTCTCTCCCTGTCCCTGTCCCCGTCGCTCTCTCTCTTTGTCTCTCTCCCTGTCCCTGTCCCCGTCGCTCTCTCTCTTTGTCTCTCTCCCTGTCCCTGTCGCTCTCTCTCTTTGTCTCTCTCCCTGTCCCTGACCCCGTCGCTCTCTCTCTTTGTCTCTCTACCTGTCCCGTCGCTCTCTCTCTTTGTCTCTCTCCCTGTCCCCGTTGCTCTCTCTCTTTGTCTCTCTCCCTGTCCCTGTCCCCGTCGCTCTCTCTCTTTGTCTCTCTCCCTGTCCCTGTCCCCGTCGCTCTCTCCCTTTGTCTCTCTCCCTGTCCCTGTCCCCGTCGCTCTCTCCCTTTGTCTCTCTCCCTGTCCCTGTCCCCGTCGCTCTCTTTTTGTCCCTCTCCCTGTCCCTGTCCCCGTCGATCTCTCTCTTTGTCTCTCTCCCTGTCCCTGTCCCCGTCGCTCTCTTTCTTTCTGTCCCTTTCCCCGTCGCTCTCTCTCTTTGTCTCTCTCCCTGTCCCTGTCCCCGTCGCTCTCTTTCTTTCTGTCCCTGTCCCCGTCGCTCTCTCTCTTTGTCTCTCTCCCTGTCCCTGTCCCCCTCTCTCTCTCCCTGTCCCTGTCCCCGTCGCTCTCTCTCTCTTTCTGTCCCTGTCACCGGCTCTCTCTCTCTCTCTTTCCGTCCCTGTCTCTCTCTCTCTTTCTGTCCCTGTCCGTCTCTCTCTCTTTCTGTCCGTCTCTCTCTCTTTCTGTCCGTCTCTCTCTCTTTCTGTCCGTCTCTCTCTCTTTCTGTCCGTCTCTCTCTCTTTCTGTCCGTCTCTCTCTCTCTCTCTTTCTGTCCCTGTCTCTCTCTCTCTCTCTTTCTGTCCCTGTCTCTCTCTCTCTCTCTCTTTCTGTCCCTGTCTCTCTCTCTCTCTCTCTTTCTGTCCCTGTCTCTCTCTCTCTCTCTTTCTGTCCCTGTCTCTCTCTCTCTCTCTCTCTCTTTGTGTCCCTGTCCCCGGCTCTCTCTCTCCCTGTCCCTGTCCCCGGCTCTCTCTCTCCCTGTCCCAGACCCCGGCTCTATCGCCCTGTCCCTGTCCCCGGCTCTCTCTCCCTGTCCCTGTCCCCGGCTCTCTCTCCCTGTCCCTGGCTCTCTCTCCCTGTCCCAGACCCCGGCTCTCTCTCCCTGTCCCTGTCCCCCTCTCCCTCTCAGTCCCTGTCCCCGGCTCTCTCTCCCTGTCGCTGTCCCTGGCTCTCTCTCCCTCTCCATGTCCCCGGATCTCTCTCCCTCTCACGCCCTGTCCCCGTCCCTCTCTTTCCCAGTCCCTCGCTCTCATCCCGTCCCTCGCTCTCATCCCGTCCCTCGCTCTCATCCGTCCCTCGCTCTCATCCCGTCCCTCGCTCTCATCCCGTCCCTCGCTCTCATCCCGTCCCTCGCTCTCATCCCGTCCCTCGCTCTCATCCCGTCCCTCGCTCTCATCCCGTCCCTCGCTCTCTCTCCCTCTCCCTGTCCTGGTCCCTGTCCCCAGCTCTCTCTCCCTCTCCCTGTCCCGCCCTGTCCCTCTCTCTCCGTCTGTCCCTCTCTCTGTCTGTCTGTCCCTGTCCCTGGCTCTCTCTCTCTCCCTGTCCCTGTCCCCGGCTCTCTCTCCTTCTCCCTGTCCCCGGCTCTCTTCCCTCTACCACTCCCCGGCTTTCTCTCCCTGTCCCTGTCCCCGGCACTCTCGCCCTCTCCCTGTCCCTGTCCCCGGCTCTCTCTCCCACTCCCTGGCCCCGGCTCACTCTCCCTCTCCCTGTCCCTGTCCGAGGCTCCCTCTCCGTCTCCCTGTCCCTGTCCCCGGCTCTCTCTCCCTCTCAGTCCCTGTCCCCGGCTCTCTCTCCCTCTCCTTGTCCCTGTCACCGACTCTCTCTCCCTCTCCCTGTGCCTGCCCTCGTCTCTCTCGCCCTCTCCCTCTCCTTGTCCCTGTCCCCGGCTCACTCTCCCTCTCCCTGTCACTCTCCCCCTGTCCCTCTGTCCCCCTGTCCCTCTGTCCCCGGCTCTCTCTCACTCTCTCTGTCCGTGGCTCTCACTCTCTCTCACGCACTGTCCCTGTCCCTCTCTCTCATCCTGTCCCTCTCTCGCCCTGTCCCCGGCTCTCTTTCCCTGTCCCTGTCCCCGGCTCTCTCTCCCTCTCCCTGGCCCTGTCTTGCCCTGCCCCTGTCCCCGGCTCTCTCTCCCTGTCCCTGTCCCTGTCCCCGGCTCTCTCTCCCTGTCCCTGTCCCCGGCTCTCTCTCCCTCTCCCTGTCGCTGTCCCTGGCTCTCTCTCCATCTCGCGCCCTGTTCCTGTCTTTCTCTCCCTCTCACGCCCTGTCCCTGTCCCTCTCTCTCCACGTCCCTCGCTCTCATCCCGTCCCTCGCTCTCATCCCGTCCCTCGCTCTCATCCCGTCCCTCGCTCTCATCCCGTCCCTCGCTCTCTCTCCCTCTCCCTGTCCTGGTCCCTGTCCCCTGCTCTCTCTCCCTCTCCCTGTCCCGCGCTGTCCCTCTCTCTCCGTCTGTCCCTCTCTCTGTCTGTCTGTCCCTGTCCCTCTCTCTCTCCCTCTCCCTGTCCCTGCCCCCGGCTCTCTCACCTTCTCCCTGTCCCCGGCTCTCTTTCCCTCTACCACTCCCCGGCTTTCACTCCCTGTCCCTGTCCCCGGCACTCTCGCCCTCTCCCTGTCCCTGTCCCCGGCTCTCTCTCCCTCTCCCTGGCCCTGGCTCTCTCTCCCTCTCCCTGTCGTGCCCTGTCCCCGGCTCACTCTCCCTCTCCCTGTCCCTGTCCGAGGCTCCCTCTGCGTCTCCCTGTCCCTGTCCCCGGCTCTCTCTCCCTCGCAGTCCCTGTCCCCGACTCTCTCTCCCTCTCCTTGTCCCTGTCACCGAATCTCTCTCCCTCTCCCTGTGCCTGCCCCCGGCTCTCTCGCCCTCTCCCTCTCCTTGTCCCTGTCCCCGGCTCACTCTCCCTCTCCCTGTCACTCTCCCCCTGTCCCTCTCTCCCCCTGTCCCTGTCCCCGGCTCTCTCTCCCTCTCCCTGTCCGTGGCTCTCACTTTCTCTCACGCACTGTCCCTGTCCCTCTCTCTCATCCTGTCCCTCTCTCGCCCTGTCCCCGGCTCTCTCTCCCTCTCCCTGTCCGTGGCTCTCACTCTCTCTCACGCACTGTCCCTGTCCCTCGCTCTCATCCTGTCCCTCTCTCGCCCTGTCCCCGGCTCTCTCTCCCTCTCCCTGTCCGTGGCTCTCACTCTCTCTCACGCACTGTCCCTGTCCCTCTCTCTCATCCTGTCCCTCTCTCGCCCTGTCCCCGGCTCTCTCTCCCTCTCCCTGTCCGTGGCTCTCACTCTCCCTCACGCACTGTCCCTGTCCCTCTCTCTCATCCTGTCCCTCTCTTGCCCTGTCCACGGCCCTCTTGCCCTGTCCCTGTCCCCGGCTCTCTCTCCCTCCCCGGGGCCCTGGCTCTCCCTCCTTCTCCCTGAGCCTGTCTTGCCCTGTCCCCGGCTCACTCTCCCTCTCCCTGTCCCTGTTCCTGTCCGAGGCTCCCTCTCCGTCTCCCTGTCCCTGTCCCCGGCTCTCTCTCCCTCTCAGTCCCTGTCCCCGGCTCTCTCCCCCTCTCCTTGTCCCTGTCACCGGCTCTCTCTCCCTCTCCCTGTGCCTGCCCCCGGCTCTCTCGCCCTCTCCCTCTCCTTGTCCCTGTCCCCGGCTCACTCTCCCTCTCCCTGTCACTCTCCCCCTGTCCCTCTGTCCCCGGCTCTCTCTCCCTCTCCCTGTCCGTGGCTCTCACTCTCTCTCACACCCTGTCCCTGTCCCTCTCTCTCATCCTGTCCCTCTCTCGCCCTGTCCCCGTCGCTCTCTCTGTCTCTCTCCCTGTCCCTGTCCCCGTCGCTCTCTCTCTCTTTCTGTCCCTGTCCCCGTCGCTCTCTCTTTGTCTCTCTCCCTGTCCCTGTCCCCGTCGCTCTCTCTCTTTGTCTCTCTCCCTCTCCCTGTGCCCGTCGCTCTCTCTCTTTGTCTCTCTCCCTGTCCTTGACCCCGTCGCTCTCTCTCTTTGTCTCTCTCCCTGTCCCGTCGCTCTCTCTCTTTGTCTCTCTCTCTTTGTCTCTCTCCCTGTCCCTGTCGCACTCTCTCTTTGTCTCTCTCCCTGTCCCCGTCACTCTCTCTCTTTGTCTCTCTCCCTGTCCCTGTCCCTGTCCCCGTCGCTCTCTCTCTTTCTGTCCCTGTCCCAGTCGCTCTCTCTTTGTCTCTCTCCCTGTCCCTGTCCCCGTCGCTCTCTCTCTTTGTCTCTCTCCCTGTCCCTGTCCCCGTCGCTCTCTCACTTTGTCTCCCTCCCTGTCCCTGTCTCCGTCGCTCTCTCTCTTTGTCTCTCTCCCTGTCCATGTCCCCGTCGCTCTCTCTCTTTGTCTCTCTCCCTGTCCCCGTCGCTCTCTCCCTTTGTCTCTCTCCCTGTCCCTGTCGCTCTCTCTCTTTGTCTCTCTCCCTGTCCCTGTCCCCGTCGCTCTCTCTCTTTGTCTCTCTCCCTGTCCCTGTCGCTCTCTCTCTTTGTCCCTCTCCCTGTCCCTGTCCCCGTCGCTCTCTCTCTTTGTCTCTCTCCCTGTCCCTGTCGCTCTCTCTCTTTGTCTCTCTCCCTGTCCCTGTCCCCGTCGCTCTCTCTCTTTGTCTCTCTCCCTGTCCCTGTCCCCATCGCTCTCTCTCTTTGTCTCTCTCCCTGTGCCGTCGCTCTCCCTCTTTGTCTCTCTCCCTGTCCCCGTCGCTCTCTCTCTTTGTCTCTCTCCCTGTCCCCGTCGCTCTCTATCTTTGTCTCTCTCCCTGTCCCTGTCGCTCTCTCTCTTTGTCTCTCTCCCTGTCCCTGTCCCCGTCGCTCTCTCTCTTTGTCTCTCTCCCTGTCCTTGTCGCACTCTCTCTTTGTCTCTCCCCCTGTCCCCGTCGTTCTCTCTCTTTGTCTCTCTCCCTGTCCCCGTCGCACTCTCTCTTTGTCTCTCTCCCTGTCCCCGTCGCTCTCTCTCTTTGTCTCACTCCCTGTCCCCGTCGCTCTCTCTCTCTGTCTCTCTCCCTGTCCCCGTCCCTCTCTCTCTTTGACTCTTTCCCTTTGTCTCTTTCCCTGTCCCCGTCGCTCTCTCTCTTTGTCTCTCTCCCTGTCCCCGTCGCTCTCTCTCTTTGTCTCTCTCCCTGTCCCCGTCGCTCTCTTTCTTTGTCTCTCTCCCTGTCCCCGTCGCTCTCTATCTTTGTCTCTCTCCCTGTCCCCGTCGCTCTCTCTCTTTGTCTCTTTCCCTGTCCCCGTCGCTCTCTCCTTGTCTCTCTCCCTGTCCCCGTCGCTCTCTCTCTTTGTCTCTCTCCCTGACCCTATAGCCGTCGCTCTCTCTCTTTGTCTCTCTCCCTGTCCCCGTTGCTCTCTCTCTTTGTCTCTCTCCCTGTCCCCGTCGCTCTCTCTCTTTGTCTCTCTCCCTGTCCCCGTCGCTCTCTCTCTTTGTCTCTCTCCCTGTCCCCGTCGCTCTCTCTCTTTGTCTCTCTCCCTGTCCCCGTCGCTCTCTCTCTTTGTCTCTCTCCCTGACCCTATCGCCGTCGCTCTCTCTCTTTGTCTCTCTCCCTGTCCCCGTTGCTCTCTCTCTTTGTCTCTCTCCCTGTCCCCGTCGCTCTCTCTCTTTGTCTCTCTCCCTGTCCCCGTCGCTCTCTCTCTTTGTCTCTCTCCCTGTCCCCGTCGCTCTCTATCTTTGTCTCTCTCCCTGTCCCCGTCGCTCTCTTTGTCTCTCTCCCTGTCCCCGTCGCTCTCTCTCTTTGTCTCTTTCCCTGTCCCCGTCGCTCTCTCTTTGTCTCTCTCCCTGTCCCCGTCGCTCTCTCTCTTTGTCTCTCTCCCTGACCCTATAGCCGTCGCTCTCTCTCTTTGTCTCTCTCCCTGTCCCCGTTGCTCTCTCTCTTTGTCTCTCTCCCTGTCCCCGTCGCTCTCTCTCTTTGTCTCTCTCCCTGTCCCCGTCGCTCTCTCTCTTTGTCTCTCTCCCTGTCCCCGTCGCTCTCTCTCTTTGTCTCTCTCCCTGTCCCCGTCGCTCTCTCTCTTTGTCTCTCTCCCTGTCCCCGTCGCTCTCTCTCTTTGTCTCTCTCCCTGTCCCCGTCGCTCTCTCTCTTTGTCTCTCTCCCTGACCCTATCGCCATCGCTCTCTCTCTTTGTCTCTCTCCCTGTCCCCGTCACTCTCTCTCTTTGTCTCTCTCCCTGTCCCCGTCGCTCTCTCTCTTTGTCTCTCTCCCTGTCCCCGTCGCTCTCTCTCTTTGTCTCTCTCCCTGTCCCCGTCGCTCTCTTTGTCTCTCTCCCTGTCCTTGTCCCCGTCGCTCTCTCTCTTTGTCTCTCTCCCTGTCCCCGTCGCTCTGTCTCTTTGTCTCTCTCCCTGTCCCCGTCGCTCTCTCTATTTGTTTCTCTCCCTGTCCCCGGCGCTCTCTCTCTTTGTCTCTCTCCCTGACCCTATCGCCGTCGCTCCCTCTCTTTGTCTCTCTCCCTGTCCCGTCGCTCTCTTTGTCTCTCTCCCTGTCCCCCTCGCTCTCTCTCTTTGTCTCTCTCCCTGTCCACCTCGCTCTCTCTCTTTGTCTCTCTCCCTGTCCCGGTCGCTTTCTCTCTTTGTCTCTCTCCCTGTCCCTGTGCCCGTCGCTCTCTCTCTTTGTCTCTCTCCCTGTCCCTGTCCCCGTCGCTCTCTCTCTCTTTCTGTCCCTGTCCCCGTCGCTCTCTCTCTTTGTCTCTCTCCCTTTCCCTGTCCCCGTCGCTCTCTCTCTTTGTCTCTCTCCCTGTCCCTGTGCCCGTCGCTCTCTCTCTTTGTCTCTCTCCCTGTTCTTGTCCCCATCGCTCTCTCTCTTTGTCTCCCTCCCTGTCCCCGTCGCTCTCTCTCTTTGTCTCTCTCCCTGTCCCTGTCCCCGTCGATCTCTCTCTTTGTCTCTCTCCCTGTCCCTGTCCCCGTCGCTCTCTTTCTTTCTGTCCATGTCCCCGTCGCTCTCTCTCTTTGTCTCTCTCCCTGTCCCTGTCCCCGTCGCTCTCTTTCTTTCTGTCCCTGTCCCCGTCGCTCTCTCTCTTTGTCTCTCTCCCTGTCCTGGTCGCTTTCTCTCTTTGTCTCTCTCCCTGTCCCTGTCCCCGTCGCTCTCTCTCTTTGTCTCTCTCCCTGTCCCTGTCCCCGTCGCTCTCTCTCTTTCTGTCCCTGTCCCCGTCGCTCTCTCTTTGTCTCTCTCCCTGTCCCTGTCCCCGTCGCTCTCTCTCTTTGTCTCTCTCCCTGTCCCTGTCCCCGTCGCTCTCTCTGTCTCTCTCCCTGTCCCTGTCCCCGTCACTCTCTCTTTGTCTCTCTCCCTGTCCCTGTCCCCGTCGCTCTCTCTCTTTCTGTCCCTGTCCCCGTCGCTCTCTCTTTGTCTCTCTCCCTGTCCCTGTCCCCGTCGCTCTCTCTCTTTGTCTCTCTCCCTGTCCCTGTCCCCGTCGCTCTCTCTCTTTGTCTCTCTCCCTGTCCCTGTCCCCGTCGCTCTCTCTCTTGGTCTCTCTCCCTGTCCCTGTCCCCGTCGCTCTCTCCCTTTGTCTCTCTCCCTGTCCCCTTCGCTCTCTCTTTGTCGCTCTCCCTGTCCCTGTCCCCGTCGCTCTCTCTCTTTGTCTCTCTACCTGTCCCGTCGCTCTCTCTCTTTGTCTCTCTCCCTGTCCCCGTCGCTCTCTCTCTTTGTCTCTCTCCCTGTCCCCGTCGCTCTCTCTCTTTGTCTCTCTCCCTGTCCCTGTCCCCGTCGCTCTCTCTCTTTGTCTCTCTCCCTGTCCCTGTCCCCGTCGCTCTCTCTTTTTGTCTCTCTCCCTGTCCCTGTCCCCGTCGATCTCTCTCTTTGTCTCTCTCCCTGTCCCTGTCCCCGTCGCTCTCTTACTTTCTGTCCCTGTCCCCGTCGCGCTCTCTCTTTGTCTCTCTCCCTGTCCCTGTCGCTCTCTTTCTTTCTGTCCCTGTCCCCGTCGCTCTCTCTCTTTGTCTCTCTCCCTGTCCCGGTCGCTTTCTCTCTTTGTCTCTCTCCCTGTCCCTGTCCCCGTCGCTCTCTCTCTTTGTCTCTCTCCCTGTCCCTGTCGCTCTCTCTCTTTGTCTCTCTCCCTGTCCCTGTCCCCGTCACTCTCTCTCTTTGTCTCTCTCCCTGTCCCTGTCCCCGTCGCTCTCTCTCTTTCTGTCCCTGTCCCCGTCGCTCTCTCTTTGTCTCTCTCCCTGTCCCTGTCCCCGTCGCTCTCTCTTTGTCTCTCTCCCTGTCCCTGTCCCCGTCGCTCTCTCTCTTTGTCTCACTCCCTGTCCCTGTCCCCGTCGCTCTCTCTTTGTCTCTCTCCCTGTCCCCGTCGCTCTCTCTCTTTGTCTCTCTCCCTGTCCCTGTCCCCGTCGCTCTCTCCCTTTGTCTCTCTCCCTGTCCCCTTCGCTCTCTCTTTGTCTCTCTCCCTGTCCCTGTCCCCGTCGCTCTCTCTCTTTGTCTCTCTCCCTGTCCCTGTCCCCGTCGCTCTCTCTCTCTTTGTCTCTCTCCCTGTCCCCGTTGCTCTCTCTCTTTGTCTCTCTCCCTGTCCCCGTCGCTCTCTCTCTTTGTCTCTCTCCCTGTCCCCGTCGCTCTCTCTTTGTCTCTCTCCCTGACCCTATCGCCGTCGCTCTCTCTCTTTGTCTCTCTCCCTGTCCCCGTTGCTCTCTCTCTTTGTCTCTCTCCCTGTCCCCGTCGCTCTCTCTCTTTGTCTCTCTCCCTGTCCCCGTCGCTCTCTCTCTTTGTCACTCTCCCTGTCCCCGTCGCTCTCTTTCTTTGTCTCTCTCCCTGTCCCCGTCGCTCTCTTTGTCTCTCTCCCTGTCCCCGTCGCTCTCTCTCTTTGTCTCTTTCCCTGTCCCCGTCGCTCTCTCTTTGTCTCTCTCCCTGTCCCCGTCGCTCTCTCTCTTTGTCTCTCTCCCTGACCGTATAGCCGTCGCTCTCTCTCTTTGTCTCTCTCCCTGTCCCCGTCGCTCTCTCTCTTTGTCTCTCTCCCTGTCCCCGTCGCTCTCTCTCTTTGTCTCTCTCCCTGTCCCCGTCGCTCTCTCTCTTTGTCTCTCTCCCTGTCCCCGTCGCTCTCTCTCTTTGTCTCTCTCCCTGTCCCCGTCGCTCTCTCTCTTTGTCTCTCTCCCTGTCCCCGTCGCTCTCTCTCTTTGTCTCTCTCCCTGTCCCCGTCGCTCTCTCTCTTTGTCTCTCTCCCTGTCCCCGTCGCTCTCTCTCTTTGTCTCTCTCCCTGTCCCCGTCGCTCTCTCTCTTTGTCTCTCTCCCTGACCCTATCGCCGTCGCTCTCTCTCTTTGTCTCTCTCCCTGTCCCCGTTGCTCTCTCTCTTTGTCTCTCTCCCTGTCCCCGTCACTCTCTCTCTTTGTCTCGCTCCCTGTCCCCGTCGCTCTCTCTCTTTGTCTCTCTCCCTGTCCCCGTCGCTCTCTTTGTCTCTCTCCCTGTCCTTGTCCCCGTCGCTCTCTCTCTTTGTCTCTCTCCCTGTCCCCGTCGCTCTGTCTCTTTGTCTCTCTCCCTGTCCCCGTCGCTCTCACTATTTGTTTCTCTCCCTGTCCCGTCGCTCTCTTTGTCTCTCTCCCTGTCCCCCTCGCTCTCTCTCTTTGTCTCTCTCCCTGTCCACCTCGCTCTCTCTCTTTGTCTCTCTCCCTGTCCCGGTCGCTTTCTCTCTTTGTCTCTCTCCCTGTCCCTGTGCCCGTCGCTCTCTCTCTTTGTCTCTCTCCCTGTCCCTGTCCCCGTCGCTCTCTCTCTCTTTCTGTCCCTGTCCCCGTCGCTCTCTCTCTTTGTCTCTCTCCCTGTCCCTGTCCCCGTCGCTCTCTCTCTTTGTCTCTCTCCCTGTCCCTGTGCCCGTCGCTCTCTCTCTTTGTCTCTCTCCCTGTTCTTGTCCCCGTCGCTCTCTCTCTTTGTCTCTCTCCCTGTCCCGTCGCTCTCTCTCTTTGTCTCCCTCCCTGTCCCCGTCGCTCTCTCTCTTTGTCTCTCTCCCTGTCCCTGTCCCCGTCGATCTCTCTCTTTGTCTCTCTCCCTGTCCCTGTCCCCGTCGCTCTCTTTCTTTCTGTCCATGTCCCCGTCGCTCTCTCTCTTTGTCTCTCTCCCTGTCCCTGTCCCCGTCGCTCTCTTTCTTTCTGTCCCTGTCCCCGTCGCTCTCTCTCTTTGTCTCTCTCCCTGTCCCGGTCGCTTTCTCTCTTTGTCTCTCTCCCTGTCCCTGTCCCCGTCGCTCTCTCTCTTTGTCTCTCTCCCTGTCCCTGTCCCCGTCGCTCTCTCTCTTTCTGTCCCTGTCCCCGTCGCTCTCTCTTTGTCTCTCTCCCTGTCCCTGTCCCCGTCGCTCTCTCTCTTTGTCTCTCTCCCTGTCCCTGTCCCCGTCGCTCTCTCTCTGTCTCTCTCCCTGTCCCTGTCCCCGTCACTCTCTCTGTCTCTCTCCCTGTCCCTGTCCCCGTCGCTCTCTCTCTTTGTCTCTCTCCCTGTCCCTGTCCCCGTCGCTCTCTCTCTTTGTCTCTCTCCCTGTCCCTGTCCCCGTCGCTCTCTCTCTTTGTCTCTCTCCCTGTCCCTGTCCCCGTCGCTCTCTCTCTTGGTCTCTCTCCCTGTCCCTGTCCCCGTCGCTCTCTCCCTTTGTCTCTCTCCCTGTCCCCTTCGCTCTCGCTTTGTCTCTCTCCCTGTCCCTGTCCCCGTCGCTTTCTCTCTTTGTCTCTCTACCTGTCCCGTCGCTCTCTCTCTTTGTCTCTCTCCCTGACCCCGTCGCTCTCTCTCTTTGTCTCTCTCCCTGTCCCCGTCGCTCTCTCTCTTTGTCTCTCTCCCTGTCCCTGTCCCCGTCGCTCTCTCTCTTTGTCTCTCTCCCTGTCCCTGTCCCCGTCGCTCTCTCTTTTTGTCTCTCTCCCTGTCCCTGTCCCCGTCGATCTCTCTCTTTGTCTCTCTCCCTGTCCCTGTCCCCGTCGCTCTCTTTCTTTCTGTCCCTGTCCCCGTCGCGCTCTCTCTTTGTCTCTCTCCCTGTCCCTGTCGCTCTCTTTCTTTCTGTCCCTGTCCCCGTCGCTCTCTCTCTTTGTCTCTCTCCCTGTCCCGGTCGCTTTCTCTCTTTGTCTCTCTCCCTGTCCCTGTCCCCGTCGCTCTCTCTCTTTGTCTCTCTCCCTGTCCCCGTCGCTCTCTCTGTCTCTCTCCCTGTCCCCTTCGCTCTCTCTTTGTCTCTCTCCCTGTCCCTGTCCCCGTCGCTTTCTCTCTTTGTCTCTCTCCCTGTCCCTGTGCACGTCGCTCTCTCTCTTTGTCTCTCTCCCTGTTCTTGTCCCCGTCGCTCTCTCTCTTTGTCTCTCTCCCTGTCCCTGTGCACGTCGCTCTCTCTCTTTGTCTCTCTCCCTGTTCTTGTCCCCGTCGCTCTCTCTCTTTGTCTCTCTCCCTGTCCCGTCGCTCTCTCTCTTTGTCTCTCTCCCTGTCCCCGTCGCTCTCTCTCTTTGTCTCTCTCCCTGTCCCTGTCGCTCTCTCTCTTTGTCTCCCTCCCTGTCCCTGTCCCCGTCACTCTCTCTCTTTGTCTCTCTCCCTGTCCCTGTCCCCGTCGCTCTCTCTCTTTCTGTCCCTGTCCCCGTCGCTCTCTCTTTGTCTCTCTCCCTGTCCCTTTCCCCGTCGCTCTCTCTTTGTCTCTCTCCCTGTCCCTGTCCCCGTCGCTCTCTCTCTTTGTCTCTCTCCCTGTCCCTGTCCCCGTCGCTCTCTCTTTGTCTCTCTCCCTGTCCCTGTCCCCGTCGCTCTCTCTCTTTGTCTCTCTCCCTGTCCCTGTCCCCGTCGCTCTCTCCCTTTGTCTCTCTCCCTGTCCCCTTCGCTCTCTCTTTGTCTCTCTCCCTGTCCCTGTCCCCGTCGCTCTCTCTCTTTGTCTCTCTCCCTGTCCCTGTCCCCGTCGCTCTCTCTCTCTTTGTCTCTCTCCCTGTCCCCGTTGCTCTCTCTCTTTGTCTCTCTCCCTGTCCCCGTCGCTCTCTCTCTTTGTCTCTCTCCCTGTCCCCGTCGCTCTCTCTCTTTGTCTCTCTCCCTGTCCCCGTCGATCTCTCTCTTTGTCTCTCTCCCTGTCCCCGTCGCTCTCTCTCTTTGTCTCTCTCCCTGTCCCCGTCGCTCTCTCTCTTTGTCTCTCTCCCTGTCCCCGTCGCTCTCTCTCTTTGTCTCTCTCCCTGACCCTATCGCCGTCGCTCTCTCTCTTTGTCTCTCTCCCTGTCCCCGTTGCTCTCTCTCTTTGTCTCTCTCCCTGTCCCCGTCGCTCTCTCTCTTTGTCTATCTCCCTGTCCCCGTCGCTCTCTCTCTTTGTCTCTCTCCCTGTCCCCGTCGCTCTCTATCTTTGTCTCTCTCCCTGTCCCCGTCGCTCTCTTTGTCTCTCTCCCTGTCCCCGTCGCTCTCTCACTTTGTCTCTTTCCCTGTCCCCGTCGCTCTCTCTTTGTCTCTCTCCCTGTCCCCGTCGCTCTCTCTCTTTGTCTCTCTCCCTGTCCCCGTCACTCTCTCTCTTTGTCTCTCTCCCTGTCCCCGTCGCTCTCACTCTTTGTCTCTCTCCCTGTCCCCGTCGCTCTCTTTGTCTCTCTCCCTGTCCTTGTCCCCGTCGCTCTCTCTCTTTGTCTCTCTCCCTGTCCCCGTCGCTCTGTCTCTTTGTCTCTCTCCCTGTCCCCGTCGCTCTCTCTATTTGTTTCTCTCCCTGTCCCCGGCGCTCTCTCTCTTTGTCTCTCTCCCTGACCCTATCGCCGTCGCTCCCTCTCTTTGTCTCTCTCCCTGTCCCGTCGCTCTCTTTGTCTCTCTCCCTGTCGCCCTCGCTCTCTCTCTTTGTCTCTCTCCCTGTCCACCTCGCTCTCTCTCTTTGTCTCTCTCCCTGTCCCGGTCGCTTTCTCTCTTTGTCTCTCTCCCTGTCCCTGTGCCCGTCGCTCTCTCTCTTTGTCTCTCTCCCTGTCCCTGTCCCCGTCGCTCTCTCTCTCTTTCTGTCCCTGTCCCCGTCGCTCTCTCTCTTTGTCTCTCTCCCTGTCCCTGTCCCCGTCGCTCTCTCTCTTTGTCTCTCTCCCTGTCCCTGTGCCCGTCGCTCTCTCTCTTTGTCTCTCTCCCTGTTCTTGTCCCCGTCGCTCTCTCTCTTTGTCTCTCTCCCTGTCCCGTCGCTCTCTCTCTTTGTCTCCCTCCCTGTCCCCGTCGCTCTCTCTCTTTGTCTCTCTCCCTGTCCCTGTCCCCGTCGATCTCTCTCTTTGTCTCTCTCCCTGTCCCTGTCCCCGTCGCTCTCTTTCTTTCTGTCCATGTCCCCGTCGCTCTCTCTCTTTGTCTCTCTCCCTGTCCCTGTCCCCGTCGCTCTCTTTCTTTCTGTCCCTGTCCCCGTCGCTCTCTCTCTTTGTCTCTCTCCCTGTCCCGGTCGCTTTCTCTCTTTGTCTCTCTCCCTGTCCCTGTCCCCGTCGCTCTCTCTCTTTGTCTCTCTCCCTGTCCCTGTCCCCGTCGCTCTCTCTCTTTCTGTCCCTGTCCCCGTCGCTCTCTCTTTGTCTCTCTCCCTGTCCCTGTCCCCGTCGCTCTCTCTCTTTGTCTCTCTCCCTGTCCCTGTCCCCGTCGCTCTCTCTCTTTGTCTCTCTCCCTGTCCCTGTCGCTCTCTCTCTTTGTCTCCCTCCCTGTCCCTGTCCCCGTCACTCTCTCTCTTTGTCTCTCTCCCTGTCCCTGTCCCCGTCGCTCTCTCTCTTTCTGTCCATGTCCCCGTCGCTCTCTCTTTGTCTCTCTCCCTGTCCCTGTCCCCGTCACTCTCTCTTTGTCTCTCTCCCTGTCCCTGTCCCCGTCGCTCTCTCTCTTTGTCTCTCTCCCTGACCCTGTCCCCGTCGCTCTCTCTTTGTCTCTCTCCCTGTCCCTGTCCCCGTCGCTCTCTCTCTTTGTCTCTCTCCCTGTCCCTGTCCCCGTCGCTCTCTCCCTTTGTCTCTCTCCCTGTCCCCTTCGCTCTCTCTTTGTCTCTCTCCCTGTCCCTGTCGCTCTCTCTCTTTGTCTCTCTCCCTGTCCCTGTCCCCGTCGCTCTCTCTCTCTTTGTCTCTCTCCCTGTCCCCGTTGCTCTCTCTCTTTGTCTCTCGCCCTGTCCCCGTCGCTCTCTCTCTTTGTCTCTCTCCCTGTCCCCGTCGCTCTCTCTCTTTGTCTCTCTCCCTGTCCCCGTCGCTCTCTCTCTTTGTCTCTCTCCCTGTCCCCGTCGCTCTCTCTCTTTGTCTCTCTCCCTATCCCCGTCGCTCTCTCTCTTTGTCTCTCTCCCTGACCCTATCGCCGTCGCTCTCTCTCTTTGTCTCTCTCCCTGTCCCCGTTGCTCTCTCTCTTTGTCTCTCTCCCTGTCCCCGTCGCTCTCTCTCTTTGTCTCTCTCCCTGTCCCCGTCGCTCTCTCTCTTTGTCTCTCTCCCTGTCCCCGTCGCTCTCTCTCTTTGTCTCTCTCCCTGTCCCCGTCGCTCTCTATCTTTGTCTCTCTCCCTGTCCCCGTCGCTCTCTTTGTCTCTCTCCCTGTCCTCGTCGCTCTCTCTCTTTGTCTCTTTCCCTGTCCCCGTCGCTCTCTCTTTGTCTCTCTCCCTGTCCCCGTTGCTCTCTCTCTTTGTCTCTCTCCCTGTCCCCGTCGCTCTCTCTCTTTGTCTCTCTCCCTGTCCCCGTCGCTCTCTCTCTTTGTCTCTCTCCCTGTCCCCGTCGCTCTCACTCTTTGTCTCTCTCCCTGTCCCCGTCGCTCTCTCTCTTTGTCTCTCTCCCTGTCCCCGTCGCTCTCTCTCTTTGTCTCTCTCCCTGACCCTATCGCCATCGCTCTCTCTCTTTGTCTCTCTCCCTGTCCCCGTTGCTCTCTCTCTTTGTCTCTCTCCCTGTCCCCGTCACTCTCTCTCTTTGTCTCTCTCCCTGTCCCCGTCGCTCTCTCTCTTTGTCTCTCTCCCTGTCCCCGTCGCTCTCTTTGTCTCTCTCCCTGTCCCTGTCCCCGTCGCTCTCTCTCTTTGTCTCTCTCCCTGTCCCTGTGCCCGTCGCTCTCTCTCTTTGTCTCTCTCCCTGTTCTTGTCCCCGTCGCTCTCTCTCTTTGTCTCTCTCCCTGTCCCGTCGCTCTCTCTCTTTGTCTCCTTCCCTGTCCCCGTCGCTCTCTCTCTTTGTCTCTCTCCCTGTCCCTGTCCCCGTCGATCTCTCTCTTTGTCTCTCTCCCTGTCCCTGTCCCTGTCCCCGTCGCTCTCTTTCTTTCTGTCCATGTCCCCGTCGCTCTCTCTCTTTGTCTCTCTCCCTGTCCCTGTCCCCGTCGCTCTCTTTCTTTCTGTCCCTGTCCCCGTCGCTCTCTCTCTTTGTCTCTCTCCCTGTCCCGGTCGCTTTCTCTCTTTGTCTCTCTCCCTGTCCCTGTCCCCGTCGCTCTCTCTCTTTGTCTCTCTCCCTGTCCCTGTCCCCGTCGCTCTCTCTCTTTCTGTCCCTGTCCCCGTCGCTCTCTCTTTGTCTCTCTCCCTGTCCCTGTCCCCGTCGCTCTCTCTCTTTGTCTCTCTCCCTGTCCCTGTCCCCGTCGCTCTCTCTCTGTCTCTCTCCCTGTCCCTGTCCCCGTCACTCTCTCTATGTCTCTCTCCCTGTCCCTGTCCCCGTCGCTCTCTCTCTTTCTGTCCCTGTCCCCGTCGCTCTCTCTTTGTCTCTCTCCCTGTCCCTGTCCTCGTCGCTCTCTCTCTTTGTCTCTCTCCCTGTCCCTGTCCCCGTCGCTCTCTCTCTTTGTCTCTCTCCCTGTCCCTGTCCCCGTCGCTCTCTCTCTTGGTCTCTCTCCCTGTCCCTGTCCCCGTCGCTCTCTCCCTTTGTCTCTCTCCCTGTCCCCTTCGCTCTCTCTTTGTCTCTCTCCCTGTCCCTGTCCCCGTCGCTCTCTCTCTTTGTCTCCCTACCTGTCCCTTCGCTCTCTCTCTTTGTCTCTCTCCCTGTCCCCGTCGCTCTCTCTCTTTGTCTCTCTCCCTGTCCCTGTCCCCGTCGCTCTCTCTCTTTGTCTCTCTCCCTGTCCCTGTCCCCGTCGCTCTCTCTTTTTGTCTCTCTCCCTGTCCCTGTCCCCGTCGATCTCTCTCTTTGTCTCTCTCCCTGTCCCTGTCCCCGTCGCTCTCTTTCTTTCTGTCCCTGTCCCCGTCGCGCTCTCTCTTTGTCTCTCTCCCTGTCCCTGTCGCTCTCTTTTTCTCTGTCCCTGTCCCCGTCGCTCTCTCTCTTTGTCTCTCTCCCTGTCCCGGTCGCTTTCTCTCTTTGTCTCTCTCCCTGTCCCTGTCCCCGTCGCTCTCTCTCTTTGTCTCTCTCCCTGTCCCTGTCCCCGTCGCTCTCTCTCTTTCTGTCCCTGTCCCCGTCGCTCTCTCTTTGTCTCTCTCCCTGTCCCTGTCCCCGTCGCTCTCTCTCTTTGTCTCTCTCCCTGTCCCTGTGCCCGTCGCTCTCTCTCTTTGTCTCTCTCCCTGTCCCTGTCCCCGTCGCTCTCTCTCTTTGTCTCTCTCCCTGTTCTTGTCCCCGTCGCTCTCTCTCTTTGTCTCTCTCCCTGTCCCGTCGCTCTCTCTCTTTGTCTCTCTCCCTGTCCCCGTCGCTCTCTCTCTTTGTCTCTCTCCCTGTCCCTGTCGCTCTCTCTCTTTGTCTCTCTCCCTGTCCCTGTCCCCGTCACTCTCTCTCTTTGTCTCTCTCCCTGTCCCTGTCCCCGTCGCTCTCTCTCTTTCTGTCCCTGTCCCCGTCGCTCTCTCTTTGTCTCTCTCCCTGTCCCTGTCCCCGTCGCTCTCTCTTTGTCTCTCTCCCTGTCCCTGTCCCCGTCGCTCTCTCTTTGTCTCTCTCCCTGTCCCTGTCCCCGTCGCTCTCTCTTTGTCTCTCTCCCTGTCCCTGTCCCCGTCGCTCTCTCTCTTTGTCTCTCTCCCTGTCCCTGTCCCCGTCGCTCTCTCCCTTTGTCTCTCTCCCTGTCCCCTTCGCTCTCTCTTTGTCTCTCTCCCTGTCCCTGTCCCCGTCGCTCTCTCTCTTTGTCTCTCTCCCTGTCCCTGTCCCCGTCGCTCTCTCTCTCTTTGTCTCTCTCCCTGTCCCTGTCGCTCTCTCTCTTTGTCTCTCTCCCTGTCCCTGACCCCGTCGCTCTCTCTCTTTGTCTCTCTACCTGTCCCGTCGCTCTCTCTCTTTGTCTCTCTCCCTGTCCCCATTGCTCTCACTCTTTGTCTCTGTCCCTGTCCCTGTCCCTGTCCCCGTTGCTCTCTCTCTTTGTCTCTCTCCCTGTCCCTGTCCCCGTCGCTCTCTCTCTTTGTCTCTCTCCCTGTCCCTGTCCCCGTCGCTCTCTCCCTTTGTCTCTCTCCCTGTCCCTGTCCCCGTCGCTCTCTTTTTGTCCCTCTCCCTGTCCCTGTCCCCGTCGATCTCTCTCTTTGTCTCTCTCCCTGTCCCTGTCCCCGTCGCTCTCTTTCTTTCTGTCCCTGTCCCCGTCGCTCTCTCTCTTTGTCTCTCTCCCTGTCCCTGTCCCCGTTGCTCTCTTTCTTTCTGTCCCTGTCCCCGTCGCTCTCTCTCTTTGTCTCTCTCCCTGTCCCTGTCCCCGTCGCTCTCTCTCTCTCCCTGTCCCTGTCCCCGTCGCTCTCTTTCTGTCCCTGTCCCCGGCTCTCTCTCTCTCTCTTTCTGTCCCTGTCGCTCTCTCTCTCTCTTTCTGTCCCTGTCTCTCTCTCTCTCTCTTTCTGTCCCTGTCTCCCTCTCTCTCTCTTTCTGTCCCTGTCTCTCTCTCTCTCTCTTTCTGTCCCTGTCTCTCTCTCTCTCTCTTTCTGTCCCTGTCTCTCTCTCTCTCTCTCTTTGTGTCCCTGTCCCCGGCTCTGTCTCTCCCTGTCCCTGTCCCCGGCTCTCTCTCTCCCTGTCCCAGACCCCGGCTCTATCGCCCTGTCCCTGTCCCCGGCTCTCTCTCCCTGTCCCTGTCCCCGGCTCTCTCTCCCTGTCCCAGACCCCGGCTCTCTCTCCCTGTCCCTGTCCCCCTCTCCCTTTCAGTCCCTGTCCCCGGCTCTCTCTCCCTGTCGCTGTCCCTGGCTCTCTCTCCCTCTCCATGTCCCCGGATCTCTCTCCCTCTCACGCCCTGTCCCCGTCCCTCTCTTTCCCCGTCCCTCGCTCTCATCCCGTCCCTCGCTCTCATCCCGTCCCTCGCTCTCATCCCGTCCCTCGCTCTCATCCCGTCCCTCGCTCTCATCCCGTCCCTCGCTCTCATCCCGTCCCTCGCTCTCATCCCGTCCCTCGCTCTCATCCCGTCCCTCGCTCTCATCCCGTCCCTCGCTCTCTCTCCCTCTCCCTGTCCTGGTCCCTGTCCCCAGCTCTCTCTCCCTCTCCCTGTCCCGCCCTGTCCCTCTCTCTCCGTCTGTCCCTCTCTCTGTCTGTCTGTCCCTGTCCCTGGCTCTCTCACCTTCTCCCTGTCCCCGGCTCTCTTTCCCTCTACCACTCCCCGGCTTTCACTCCCTGTCCCTGTCCCCGGCACTCTCGCCCTCTCCCTGTCCCTGTCCCCGGCTCTCTCTCCCTCTCCCTGGCCCTGGCTCTCTCTCCCTCTCCCTGTCTTGCCCTGTCCCCGGCTCACTCTCCCTCTCCCTGTCCCTGTCCGAGGCTCCCTCTGCGTCTCCCTGTCCCTGTCCCCGGCTCTCTCTCCCTCGCAGTCCCTGTCCCCGACTCTCTCTCCCTCTCCTTGTCCCTGTCACCGAATCTCTCTCCCTCTCCCTGTGCCTGCCCCCGGCTCTCTCGCCCTCTCCCTCTCCTTGTCCCTGTCCCCGGCTCACTCTCCCTCTCCCTGTCACTCTCCCCCTGTCCCTCTGTCCCCGGCTCTCTCTCCCTCTCCCTGTCCGTGGCTCTCACTCTCTCTCACACCCTGTCCCTGTCCCTCTCTCTCATCCTGTCCCTCTCTCGCCCTGTCCCCGTCGCTCTCTCTGTCTCTCTCCCTGTCCCTGTCCCCGTCGCTCTCTCTCTCTTTCTGTCCCTGTCCCCGTCGCTCTCTCTTTGTCTCTCTCCCTGTCCCTGTCCCCGTCGCTCTCTCTCTTTGTCTCTCTCCCTGTCCCCGTCGCTCTCTCTCTTTGTCTCTCTCCCTGTCCCCGTCGCTCTCTCTCTTTGTCTCTCTCCCTGTCCCTGTCCCCGTCGCTCTCTCTCTTTGTCTCTCTCCCTGTCCCCGTCACTCTCTCCCTTTGTCTCTCTCCCTGTCCCTGTCCCCGTCGCTCTCTCTTTTTGTCTCTCTCCCTGTCCCTGTCCCCGTCGATCTCTCTCTTTGACTCTCTCCCTGTCCCTGTCCCCGTCGCTCTCTTTCTTTCTGTCCCTGTCCCCGTCGCTCTCTCTCTTTGTCTCTCTCCCTGTCCCTGTCGCTCTCTTTCTTTCTGTCCCTGTCCCCGTCGCTCTCTCTTTGTCTCTCTCCCTGTCCCGGTCGCTTTCTCTCTTTGTCTCTCTCCCTGTCCCTGTCCCCGTCGCTCTCTCTCTTTGTCTCTCTCCCTGTCCCTGTCCCCGTCGCTCTCTCTCTCTTTCTGTCCCTGTCCCCGTCGCTCTCTCTTTGTCTCTCTCCCTGTCCCTGTCCCCGTCGCTCTCTCTCTTTGTCTCTCTCTCCCTGTCCCTGTGCCCGTCGCTCTCTCTCTTTGTCTCTCTCCCTGTCCCTGTGCCCGTCGCTCTCTCTCTTTGTCTCTCTCCCTGTTCTTGTCCCCGTCGCTCTCTCTCTTTGTCTCTCTCCCTGTCGCGTCGCTCTCTCTCTTTGTCTCTCTCACTGTCCCTGTCGCTCTCTCTCTTTGTCTCTCTCCCTGTCCCTGTCGCTCTCTCTCTTTGTCTCTCTCCCTGTCCCTGTACCCGTCACTCTCTCTCTTTGTCTCTCTCCCTGTCCCTGTCCCCGTCGCTCTCTCTCTTTCTGTCCCTGTCCCCGTCGCTCTCTCTTTGTCTCTCTCCCTGTCCCTGTCCCCGTCGCTCTCTCTCTTTGTCTCTCTCCCTGTCCCTGTCCCCGTCGCTCTCTCTTTGTCTCTCTCCCTGTCCCTGTCCCCGTCGCTCTCTCTCTTTGTCTCTCTCCCTGTCCCTGTCCCCGTCGCTCTCTCCCTTGGTCTCTCTCCCTGTCCCCTTCGCTCTCTCTTTGTCTCTCTCCCTGTCCCTGTCCCCGTCGCTCTCTCTCTTTGTCTCTCTCCCTGTCCCTGTCCCCGTCGCTCTCTCTCTTTGTCTCTCTCCCTGTCCCTGTCGCTCTCACTCTTTGTCTCTCTCCCTGTCCCTGACCCCGTCGCTCTCTCTCTTTGTCTCTCTACCTGTCCCGTCGCTCTCTCTCTTTGTCTCTCTCCCTGTCCCCGTTGCTCTCTCTCTTTGTCTCTCTCCCTGTCCCTGTCCCCGTCGCTCTCTCTCTTTGTCTCTCTCCCTGTCCCTGTCCCCGTCGCTCTCTCTCGTTGTCTCTCTCCCTGTCCCTGTCCCCGTCGCTCTCTCCCTTTGTCTCTCTCCCTGTCCCTGTCCCCGTCGCTCTCTTTTTGTCCCTCTCCCTGTCCCTGTCCCCGTCGATCTCTCTCTTTGTCTCTCTCCCTGTCCCTGTCCCCGTCGCTCTCTTTCTTTCTGTCCCTGTCCCCGTCGCTCTCTCTCTTTGTCTCTCTCCCTGTCCCTGTCCCCGTCGCTCTCTTTCTTTCTGTCCCTGTCCCCGTCGCTCTCTCTCTTTGTCTCTCTCCCTGTCCCTGTCCCCGTCGCTCTCTCTCTCTCTTTCTGTCCCTGTCCCCGGCTCTCTCTCTCTCTCTTTCCGTCCCTGTCTCTCTCTCTCTTTCTGTCCCTGTCCGTCTCGCTCTCTTTCTGTCCGTCTCTCTCTCTTTCTGTCCGTCTCTCTCTCTTTCTGTCCGTCTCTCTCTCTTTCTGTCCGTCTCTCTCTCTTTCTGTCCGTCTCTCTCTCTTTCTGTCCGTCTCTCTCTCTTTCTGTCCGTCTCTCTCTCTCTCTCTTTCTGTCCCTGTCTCTCTCTCTCTCTCTTTCTGTCCCTGTCTCTCTCTCTCTCTCTCTTTCTGTCCCTGTCTCTCTCTCTCTCTCTCTTTCTGTCCCTGTCTCTCTCTCTCTCTCTTTCTGTCCCTGTCTCTCTCTCTCTCTCTCTCTCTTTGTGTCCCTGTCCCCGGCTCTCTCTCTCCCTGTCCCTGTCCCCGGCTCTCTCTCTCCCTGTCCCAGACCCCGGCTCTATCGCCCTGTCCCTGTCCCCGGCTCTCTCTCCCTGTCCCTGTCCCCGGCTCTCTCTCCCTGTCCCTGGCTCTCTCTCCCTGTCCCAGACCCCGGCTCTCTCTCCCTGTCCCTGTCCCCCTCTCCCTCTCAGTCCCTGTCCCCGGCTCTCTCTCCCTGTCGCTGTCCCTGGCTCTCTCTCCCTCTCCATGTCCCCGGATCTCTCTCCCTCTCACGCCCTGTCCCCGTCCCTCTCTTTCCCCGTCCCTCGCTCTCATCCCGTCCCTCGCTCTCATCCCGTCCCTCGCTCTCATCCCGTCCCTCACTCTCTCTCCCTCTCCCTGTCCTGGTCCCTGTCCCCAGCTCTCTCTCCCTCTCCCTGTCCCGCCCTGTCCCTCTCTCTCCGTCCGTCCCTCTCTCTGTCTGTCTCTCCCTGTCCCTGGCTCTCTCTCCCTGTCCCAGACCCCGGCTCTCTCTCCCTGTCCCTGTCCCCCTCTCCCTCTCAGTCCCTGTCCCCGGCTCTCTCTCCCTGTCGCTGTCCCTGGCTCTCTCTCCCTCTCCATGTCCCCGGATCTCTCTCCCTCTCACGCCCTGTCCCCGTCCCTCTCTTTCCCCGTCCCTCGCTCTCATCCCGTCCCTCGCTCTCATCCCGTCCCTCGCTCTCATCCCGTCCCTCACTCTCTCTCCCTCTCCCTGTCCTGGTCCCTGTCCCCAGCTCTCTCTCCCTCTCCCTGTCCCGCCCTGTCCCTCTCTCTCCGTCCGTCCCTCTCTCTGTCTGTCTGTCCCTGTCCCTGGCTCTCTCTCTCTCCCTCTCCCTGTCCCTGTCCCCGGCTCTCTCTCCTTCTCCCTGTCCCCGGCTCTCTTCCCTCTACCACTCCCCGGCTTTCTCTCCCTGTCCCTGTCCCCGGCACTCTCGCCCTCTCCCTGTCCCTGTCCCCGGCTCTCTCTCCCACTCCCTGGCCCCGGCTCACTCTCCCTCTCCCTGTCCCTGTCCGAGGCTCCCTCTCCGTCTCCCTGTCCCTGTCCCCGGCTCTCTCTCCCTCTCAGTCCCTGTCCCCGGCTCTCTCTCCCTCTCCTTGTCCCTGTCACCGACTCTCTCTCCCTCTCCCTGTGCCTGCCCTCGTCTCTCTCGCCCTCTCCCTCTCCTTGTCCCTGTCCCCGGCTCACTCTCCCTCTCCCTGTCACTCTCCCCCTGTCCCTCTGTCCCCCTGTCCCTCTGTCCCCGGCTCTCTCTCACTCTCTCTGTCCGTGGCTCTCACTCTCTCTCACGCACTGTCCCTGTCCCTCTCTCTCATCCTGTCCCTCTCTCGCCCTGTCCACGGTCCTCTTGCCCTGTCCCTGTCCCTGGCTCTCTCTCCCTACCCGGGGCCCTGGCTCTCCCTCCCTCTCCCTGTCCCTGTCTTGCCCTGTCCCCGGCTCACTCTCCCTCTCCCTGTCCCTGTCCGAGGCTCCCTCTCCGTCTCCCTGTCCCTGTCCCCGGCTCTCTCTCCCTCTCAGTCCCTGTCGCCGGCTCTCTCCCCCTCTCCTTGTCCCTGTCACCGGCTCTCTCTCCCTCTCCCTGTGCCTGCCCCCGGCTCTCTCGCCCTCTCCCTCTCCTTGTCCCTGTCCCCGGCTCACTCTCCCTCTCCCTGTCACTCTCCCCCTGTCCCTCTGTCCCCGGCTCTCTCTCCCTCTCCCTGTCCATGGCTCTCACTCTCTCTCACACCCTGTCCCTGTCCCTCTCTCTCATCCTGTCCCTCTCTCGCCCTGTCCCCATCGCTCTCTCTGTCTCTCTCCCTGTCCCTGTCCCCGTCGCTCTCTCTCTCTTTCTGTCCCTGTCCCCGTCACTCTCTCTCTCTTTCTGTCCCTGTCCCCGTCGCTCTCTCTTTGTCTCTCTCCCTGTCCCTGTCCCCGTCGCTCTCTCTCTTTGTCTCTCTCCCTCTCCCTGTGCCCGTCGCTCTCTCTCTTTGTCTCTCTCCCTGTCCTTGACCCCGTCACTCTCTCTCTTTGTCTCTCTCCCTGTCCCGTCGCTCTCTCTCTTTGTCTCTCTCTCTTTGTCCCTCTCCCTGTCCCTGTCGCACTCTCTCTTTGTCTCTCTCCCTGTCCCCGTCACTCTCTCTCTTTGTCTCTCTCCCTGTCCCTGTCCCCGTCGCTCTCTCTCTTTCTGTCCCTGTCCCCATCGCTCTCTCTTTGTCTCTCTCCCTGTCCCTGTCCCCGTCGCTCTCTCTCTTTGTCTCTCTCCCTGTCCCTGTCCCCGTCGCTCTCTCACTTTGTCTCCCTCCCTGTCCCTGTCCCCGTCGCTCTCTCTCTCTCCCTGTCCATGTCCCCGTCGCTCTCTCTCTTTGTCTCTCTCCCTGTCCCCGTCGCTCTCTCCCTTTGTCTCTCTCCCTGTCGCCTTCGCTCTCTCTTTGTCTCTCTCCCTGTCCCTGTCCCCGTCGCTCTCTCTCTTTGTCCCTCTCCCTGTCCCTGTCCCCGTCGCTCTCTCTCTTTGTCTCTCTCCCTGTCCCTGTCGCTCTCTCTCTTTGTCTCTCTCCCTGTCCCTGTCCCCGTCGCTCTCTCTCTTTGTCTCTCTCCCTGTCCCTGTCCCCATCGCTCTCTCTCTTTGTCTCTCTCCCAGTCCCCGTCGCTCTCTCTCTTTGTCTCTCTCCCTGTCCCTGTCGCTCTCTCTCTTTGTCTCTCTCCCTGTCCCTATCCCCGTCGCTCTCTCTCTTTGTCTCTCTCGCTGTCCCCGTCGCTCTCTCTTTGTCTCTCTCCCTGTCCCTGTCCCCGTCGCTCTCTCTCTTTGTCTCTCTCCCTCTCCCTGTGCCCGTCGCTCTCTCTCTTTGTCTCTCTCCCTGTCCTTGACCCCGTCGCTCTCTCTCTTTGTCTCTCTCCCTGTCCCGTCGCTCTCTCTCTTTGTCCCTCTCCCTTTCCCTGTCGCACTCTCTCTTTGTCTCTCTCCCTGTCCCCGTCACTCTCTCTCTTTGTCTCTCTCTCTGTCCCTGTCCCCGTCGCTCTCTCTCTTTCTGTCCCTGTCCCCGTCGCTCTCTCTTTGTCTCTCTCCCTGTCCCTGTCCCCGTCGCTCTCTCTCTTTGTCTCTCTCCCTGTCCATGTCCCCGTCGCTCTCTCTCTTTGTCTCTCTCCCTGTCCCCGTCGCTCTCTCCCTTTGTCTCTCTCCCTGTCGCCTTCGCTCTCTCTTTGTCTCTCTCCCTGTCCCTGTCCCCGTCGCTCTCTCTCTTTGTCCCTCTCCCTGTCCCTGTCCCCGTCGCTCTCTCTCTTTGTCTCTCTCCCTGTCCCTGTCGCTCTCTCTCTTTGTCTCTCTCCTTGTACCTGTCCCCGTCGCTCACTCTCTTTGTCTCTCTCCCTGTCCCCGTCGCTCTCTCTCTTTGACTCTCTCCCTGTCCCCGTCGCTCTCTCTCTTTGTCTCTCTCCCTGTCCCTGTCGCTCTCTCTCTTTGTCTCTCTCCCTGTCCCTGTCCCCGTCGCTCTCTCTCTTTGTCTCTCTCGCTGTCCTTGTCGCACTCTCTCTTTGTCTGTCTCCCTGACCCTGTCCCCGTCGCTCTCTCTCTTGTTCTCTCTCCTTGTACCTGTCCCCGTCGCTCACTCTCTTTTTCTCTCTCCCTGTCCCCGTCGCTCTCTCTCTTTGTCTCTCTCCCTGACCCTATCGCCGTCGCTCTCTCTCTTTGTCTCCCTCCCTGTCCCTGTCCCCGTCGCACTCTCTCTCTTTCTGTCCCTGTTCCAGTCGCTCTAACTCTTTGTCTCTCTCCCTGTCCCCGCCGCTCTCTCTCTTTGTCTCTTTCCCTGTCCCCGTCGCTCTCTCTCTTTGTCTCTCTCCCTGTCCCCGTCGCTCTCTCTCTTTGTCTCTCTCCCTGTCCCTGTCCCCGTCGCTCTCTCTTTGTCTCTCTCCCTGTCCCTGTCCCCGTCGCTCTCTCTCTTTGTCTCTCTCCCTGTCCCTGTCCCCGTCGCTCTCTCCCTTTGTCTCTCTCCCTGTCCCCTTCGCTCTCTCTTTGTCTCTCTCCCTGTCCCTGTCCCCGTCGCTCTCTCTCTTTGTCTCTCTCCCTGTCCCTGTCCCCGTCGCTCTCTCTCTCTTTGTCTCTCTCCCTGTCCCCGTTGCTCTCTCTCTTTGTCTCTCTCCCTGTCCCCGTCGCTCTCTCTCTTTGTCTCTCTCCCTGTCCCCGTCGATCTCTCTCTTTGTCTCTCTCCCTGTCCCCGTCGCTCTCTCTCTTTGTCTCTCTCCCTGTCCCCGTCGCTCTCTCTCTTTGTCTCTCTCCCTGTCCCCGTCGCTCTCTCTCTTTGTCTCTCTCCCTGACCCTATCGCCGTCGCTCTCTCTCTTTGTCTCTCTCCCTGTCCCCGTTGCTCTCTCTCTTTGTCTCTCTCCCTGTCCCCGTCGCTCTCTCTCTTTGTCTATCTCCCTGTCCCCGTCGCTCTCTCTCTTTGTCTCTCTCCCTGTCCCCGTCGCTCTCTATCTTTGTCTCTCTCCCTGTCCCCGTCGCTCTCTTTGTCTCTCTCCCTGTCCCCGTCGCTCTCTCACTTTGTCTCTTTCCCTGTCCCCGTCGCTCTCTCTTTGTCTCTCTCCCTGTCCCCGTCGCTCTCTCTCTTTGTCTCTCTCCCTGTCCCCGTCACTCTCTCTCTTTGTCTCTCTCCCTGTCCCCGTCGCTCTCACTCTTTGTCTCTCTCCCTGTCCCCGTCGCTCTCTTTGTCTCTCTCCCTGTCCTTGTCCCCGTCGCTCTCTCTCTTTGTCTCTCTCCCTGTCCCCGTCGCTCTGTCTCTTTGTCTCTCTCCCTGTCCCCGTCGCTCTCTCTATTTGTTTCTCTCCCTGTCCCCGGCGCTCTCTCTCTTTGTCTCTCTCCCTGACCCTATCGCCGTCGCTCCCTCTCTTTGTCTCTCTCCCTGTCCCGTCGCTCTCTTTGTCTCTCTCCCTGTCGCCCTCGCTCTCTCTCTTTGTCTCTCTCCCTGTCCACCTCGCTCTCTCTCTTTGTCTCTCTCCCTGTCCCGGTCGCTTTCTCTCTTTGTCTCTCTCCCTGTCCCTGTGCCCGTCGCTCTCTCTCTTTGTCTCTCTCCCTGTCCCTGTGCCCGTCGCTCTCTCTCTCTTTCTGTCCCTGTCCCCGTCGCTCTCTCTCTTTGTCTCTCTCCCTGTCCCTGTCCCCGTCGCTCTCTCTCTCTTTCTGTCCCTGTCCCCGTCGCTCTCTCTCTTTGTCTCTCTCCCTGTCCCTGTCCCCGTCGCTCTCTCTCTTTGTCTCTCTCCCTGTCCCTGTGCCCGTCGCTCTCTCTCTTTGTCTCTCTCCCTGTTCTTGTCCCCGTCGCTCTCTCTCTTTGTCTCTCTCCCTGTCCCGTCGCTCTCTCTCTTTGTCTCCCTCCCTGTCCCCGTCGCTCTCTCTCTTTGTCTCTCTCCCTGTCCCTGTCCCCGTCGATCTCTCTCTTTGTCTCTCTCCCTGTCCCTGTCCCCGTCGCTCTCTTTCTTTCTGTCCATGTCCCCGTCGCTCTCTCTCTTTGTCTCTCTCCCTGTCCCTGTCCCCGTCGCTCTCTTTCTTTCTGTCCCTGTCCCCGTCGCTCTCTCTCTTTGTCTCTCTCCCTGTCCCGGTCGCTTTCTCTCTTTGTCTCTCTCCCTGTCCCTGTCCCCGTCGCTCTCTCTCTTTGTCTCTCTCCCTGTCCCTGTCCCCGTCGCTCTCTCTCTTTCTGTCCCTGTCCCCGTCGCTCTCTCTTTGTCTCTCTCCCTGTCCCTGTCCCCGTCGCTCTCTCTCTTTGTCTCTCTCCCTGTCCCTGTCCCCGTCGCTCTCTCTCTTTGTCTCTCTCCCTGTCCCTGTCGCTCTCTCTCTTTGTCTCCCTCCCTGTCCCTGTCCCCGTCACTCTCTCTCTTTGTCTCTCTCCCTGTCCCTGTCCCCGTCGCTCTCTCTCTTTCTGTCCATGTCCCCGTCGCTCTCTCTTTGTCTCTCTCCCTGTCCCTGTCCCCGTCGCTCTCTCTTTGTCTCTCTCCCTGTCCCTGTCCCCGTCGCTCTCTCTCTTTGTCTCTCTCCCTGACCCAGTCGCCGTCGCTCTCTCTTTGTCTCTCTCCCTGTCCCTGTCCCCGTCGCTCTCTCTCTTTGTCTCTCTCCCTGTCCCTGTCCCCGTCGCTCTCTCCCTTTGTCTCTCTCCCTGTCCCCTTCGCTCTCTCTTTGTCTCTCTCCCTGTCCCTGTCGCTCTCTCTCTTTGTCTCTCTCCCTGTCCCTGTCCCCGTCGCTCTCTCTCTCTTTGTCTCTCTCCCTGTCCCCGTTGCTCTCTCTCTTTGTCTCTCGCCCTGTCCCCGTCGCTCTCTCTCTTTGTCTCTCTCCCTGTCCCCGTCGCTCTCTCTCTTTGTCTCTCTCCCTGTCCCCGTCGCTCTCTCTCTTTGTCTCTCTCCCTGTCCCCGTCGCTCTCTCTCTTTGTCTCTCTCCCTATCCCCGTCGCTCTCTCTCTTTGTCTCTCTCCCTGACCCTATCGCCGTCGCTCTCTCTCTTTGTCTCTCTCCCTGTCCCCGTTGCTCTCTCTCTTTGTCTCTCTCCCTGTCCCCGTCGCTCTCTCTCTTTGTCTCTCTCCCTGTCCCCGTCGCTCTCTCTCTTTGTCTCTCTCCCTGTCCCCGTCGCTCTCTCTCTTTGTCTCTCTCCCTGTCCCCGTCGCTCTCTATCTTTGTCTCTCTCCCTGTCCCCGTCGCTCTCTTTGTCTCTCTCCCTGTCCTCGTCGCTCTCTCTCTTTGTCTCTTTCCCTGTCCCCGTCGCTCTCTCTTTGTCTCTCTCCCTGTCCCCGTCGCTCTCTCTCTTTGTCTCTCTCCCTGACCCTATAGCCGTCGCTCTCTCTCTTTGTCTCTCTCCCTGTCCCCGTTGCTCTCTCTCTTTGTCTCTCTCCCTGTCCCCGTCGCTCTCTCTCTTTGTCTCTCTCCCTGTCCCCGTCGCTCTCTCTCTTTGTCTCTCTCCCTGTCCCCGTCGCTCTCACTCTTTGTCTCTCTCCCTGTCCCCGTCGCTCTCTCTCTTTGTCTCTCTCCCTGTCCCCGTCGCTCTCTCTCTTTGTCTCTCTCCCTGACCCTATCGCCATCGCTCTCTCTCTTTGTCTCTCTCCCTGTCCCCGTTGCTCTCTCTCTGTCTCTCTCCCTGTCCCCGTCACTCTCTCTCTTTGTCTCTCTCCCTGTCCCCGTCGCACTCTCTCTTTGTCTCTCTCCCTGTCCCCGTCGCTCTCTTTGTCTCTCTCCCTGTCCTTGTCCCCGCCGCTCTCTCTCTTTGTCTCTCTCCCTGTCCCCGTCGCTCTGTCTCTTTGTCTCTCTCCCTGTCCCCGTCGCTCTCTCTATTTGTTTCTCTCCCTGTCCCCGGCGCTCTCTCTCTTTGTCTCTCTCCCTGACCCCGGCGCTCTCTCTCTTTGTCTCTCTCCCTGACCCTATCGCCGTCGGTCCCTCTCTTTGTCTCTCTCCCTGTCCCGTCGCTCTCTTTGTCTCTCTCCCTGTCCACCTCGCTCTCTCTCTTTGTCTCTCTCCCTGTCCCGGTCGCTTTCTCTCTTTGTCTCTCTCCCTGTCCCTGTGCCCGTCGCTCTCTCTCTTTGTCTCTCTCCCTGTCCCTGTCCCCGTCGCTCTCTCTCTCTTTCTGTCCCTGTCCCCGTCGCTCTCTCTCTTTGTCTCTCTCCCTGTCCCTGTCCCCGTCGCTCTCTCTCTTTGTCTCTCTCCCTGTCCCTGTGCCCGTCGCTCTCTCTCTTTGTCTCTCTCCCTGTTCTTGTCCCCGTCGCTCTCTCTCTTTGTCTCTCTCCCTGTCCCGTCGCTCTCTCTCTTTGTCTCCTTCCCTGTCCCCGTCGCTCTCTCTCTTTGTCTCTCTCCCTGTCCCTGTCCCCGTCGATCTCTCTCTTTGTCTCTCTCCCTGTCCCTGTCCCTGTCCCCGTCGCTCTCTTTCTTTCTGTCCATGTCCCCGTCGCTCTCTCTCTTTGTCTCTCTCCCTGTCCCTGTCCCCGTCGCTCTCTTTCTTTCTGTCCCTGTCCCCGTCGCTCTCTCTCTTTGTCTCTCTCCCTGTCCCGGTCGCTTTCTCTCTTTGTCTCTCTCCCTGTCCCTGTCCCCGTCGCTCTCTCTCTTTGTCTCTCTCCCTGTCCCTGTCCCCGTCGCTCTCTCTCTTTCTGTCCCTGTCCCCGTCGCTCTCTCTTTGTCTCTCTCCCTGTCCCTGTCCCCGTCGCTCTCTCTCTTTGTCTCTCTCCCTGTCCCTGTCCCCGTCGCTCTCTCTCTGTCTCTCTCCCTGTCCCTGTCCCCGTCACTCTCTCTATGTCTCTCTCCCTGTCCCTGTCCCCGTCGCTCTCTCTCTTTCTGTCCCTGTCCCCGTCGCTCTCTCTTTGTCTCTCTCCCTGTCCCTGTCCTCGTCGCTCTCTCTCTTTGTCTCTCTCCCTGTCCCTGTCCCCGTCGCTCTCTCTCCCTGTCCCTGTCCCCGTCGCTCTCTCTCTTGGTCTCTCTCCCTGTCCCTGTCCCCGTCGCTCTCTCCCTTTGTCTCTCTCCCTGTCCCCTTCGCTCTCTCTTTGTCTCTCTCCCTGTCCCTGTCCCCGTCGCTCTCTCTCTTTGTCTCCCTACCTGTCCCTTCGCTCTCTCTCTTTGTCTCTCTCCCTGTCCCCGTCGCTCTCTCTCTTTGTCTCTCTCCCTGTCCCTGTCCCCGTCGCTCTCTCTCTTTGTCTCTCTCCCTGTCCCTGTCCCCGTCGCTCTCTCTTTTTGTCTCTCTCCCTGTCCCTGTCCCCGTCGATCTCTCTCTTTGTCTCTCTCCCTGTCCCTGTCCCCGTCGCTCTCTTTCTTTCTGTCCCTGTCCCCGTCGCGCTCTCTCTTTGTCTCTCTCCCTGTCCCTGTCGCTCTCTTTTTCTCTGTCCCTGTCCCCGTCGCTCTCTCTCTTTGTCTCTCTCCCTGTCCCGGTCGCTTTCTCTCTTTGTCTCTCTCCCTGTCCCTGTCCCCGTCGCTCTCTCTCTTTGTCTCTCTCCCTGTCCCTGTCCCCGTCGCTCTCTCTCTTTCTGTCCCTGTCCCCGTCGCTCTCTCTTTGTCTCTCTCCCTGTCCCTGTCCCCGTCGCTCTCTCTCTTTGTCTCTCTCCCTGTCCCTGTGCCCGTCGCTCTCTCTCTTTGTCTCTCTCCCTGTCCCTGTCCCCGTCGCTCTCTCTCTTTGTCTCTCTCCCTGTTCTTGTCCCCGTCGCTCTCTCTCTTTGTCTCTCTCCCTGTCCCGTCGCTCTCTCTCTTTGTCTCTCTCCCTGTCCCCGTCGCTCTCTCTCTTTGTCTCTCTCCCTGTCCCTGTCGCTCTCTCTCTTTGTCTCTCTCCCTGTCCCTGTCCCCGTCACTCTCTCTCTTTGTCTCTCTCCCTGTCCCTGTCCCCGTCGCTCTCTCTCTTTCTGTCCCTGTCCCCGTCGCTCTCTCTTTGTCTCTCTCCCTGTCCCTGTCCCCGTCGCTCTCTGTCTCTCTCCCTGTCCCTGTCCCCGTCGCTCTCTCTTTGTCTCTCTCCCAATTCCTGTCCCCGTCGCTCTCTCTTTGTCTCTCTCCCTGTCCCTGTCCCCGTCGCTCTCTCTCTTTGTCTCTCTCCCTGTCCCTGTCCCCGTCGCTCTCTCCCTTTGTCTCTCTCCCTGTCCCCTTCGCTCTCTCTTTGTCTCTCTCCCTGTCCCTGTCCCCGTCGCTCTCTCTCTTTGTCTCTCTCCCTGTCCCTGTCCCCGTCGCTCTCTCTCTCTTTGTCTCTCTCCCTGTCCCTGTCGCTCTCTCTCTTTGTCTCTCTCCCTGTCCCTGACCCCGTCGCTCTCTCTCTTTGTCTCTCTACCTGTCCCGTCGCTCTCTCTCTTTGTCTCTCTCCCTGTCCCCATTGCTCTCACTCTTTGTCTCTGTCCCTGTCCCTGTCCCTGTCCCCGTTGCTCTCTCTCTTTGTCTCTCTCCCTGTCCCTGTCCCCGTCGCTCTCTCTCTTTGTCTCTCTCCCTGTCCCTGTCCCCGTCGCTCTCTCACTTTGTCTCTCTCCCTGTCCCTGTCCCCGTCGCTCTCTTTTTGTCCCTCTCCCTGTCCCTGTCCCCGTCGATCTCTCTCTTTGTCTCTCTCCCTGTCCCTGTCCCCGTCGCTCTCTTTCTTTCTGTCCCTGTCCCCGTCGCTCTCTCTCTTTGTCTCTCTCCCTGTCCCTGTCCCCGTTGCTCTCTTTCTTTCTGTCCCTGTCCCCGTCGCTCTCTCTCTTTGTCTCTCTCCCTGTCCCTGTCCCCTTCGCTCTCTCTCTCTCCCTGTCCCTGTCCCCGTCGCTCTCTTTCTGTCCCTGTCCCCGGCTCTCTCTCTCTCTCTTTCTGTCCCTGTCGCTCTCTCTCTCTCTTTCTGTCCCTGTCTCTCTCTCTCTCTTTCTGTCCCTGTCTCCCTCTCTCTCTCTTTCTGTCCCTGTCTCTCTCTCTCTCTCTTTCTGTCCCTGTCTCTCTCTCTCTCTCTTTCTGTCCCTGTCTCTCTCTCTCTCTCTTTCTGTCCCTGACTCTCTCTCTCTCTTTCTGTCCCTGACTCTCTCTCTCTCTCTTTCTGTCCCTGTCTCTCTCTCTCTCTCTTTCTGTCCCTGTCTCTCTCTCTCTCTCTCTTTGTGTCCCTGTCCCCGGCTCTGTCTCTCCCTGTCCCTGTCCCCGGCTCTCTCTCTCCCTGTCCCAGACCCCGGCTCTATCGCCCTGTCCCTGTCCCCGGCTCTCTCTCCCTGTCCCTGTCCCCGGCTCTCTCTCCCTGTCCCAGACCCCGGCTCTCTCTCCCTGTCCCTGTCCCCCTCTCCCTTTCAGTCCCTGTCCCCGGCTCTCTCTCCCTGTCGCTGTCCCTGGCTCTCTCTCCCTCTCCATGTCCCCGGATCTCTCTCCCTCTCACGCCCTGTCCCCGTCCCTCTCTTTCCCCGTCCCTCGCTCTCATCCCGTCCCTCGCTCTCATCCCGTCCCTCGCTCTCATCCCGTCCCTCGCTCTCATCCCGTCCCTCGCTCTCATCCCGTCCCTCGCTCTCATCCCGTCCCTCGCTCTCATCCCGTCCCTCGCTCTCATCCCGTCCCTCGCTCTCATCCCGTCCCTCGCTCTCTCTCCCTCTCCCTGTCCTGGTCCCTGTCCCCAGCTCTCTCTCCCTCTCCCTGTCCCGCCCTGTCCCTCTCTCTCCGTCTGTCCCTCTCTCTGTCTGTCTGTCCCTGTCCCTGGCTCTCTCACCTTCTCCCTGTCCCCGGCTCTCTTTCCCTCTACCACTCCCCGGCTTTCACTCCCTGTCCCTGTCCCCGGCACTCTCGCCCTCTCCCTGTCCCTGTCCCCGGCTCTCTCTCCCTCTCCCTGGCCCTGGCTCTCTCTCCCTCTCCCTGTCTTGCCCTGTCCCCGGCTCACTCTCCCTCTCCCTGTCCCTGTCCGAGGCTCCCTCTGCGTCTCCCTGTCCCTGTCCCCGGCTCTCTCTCCCTCGCAGTCCCTGTCCCCGACTCTCTCTCCCTCTCCTTGTCCCTGTCACCGAATCTCTCTCCCTCTCCCTGTGCCTGCCCCCGGCTCTCTCGCCCTCTCCCTCTCCTTGTCCCTGTCCCCGGCTCACTCTCCCTCTCCCTGTCACTCTCCCCCTGTCCCTCTGTCCCCGGCTCTCTCTCCCTCTCCCTGTCCGTGGCTCTCACTCTCTCTCACACCCTGTCCCTGTCCCTCTCTCTCATCCTGTCCCTCTCTCGCCCTGTCCCCGTCGCTCTCTCTGTCTCTCTCCCTGTCACTGTCCCCGTCGCTCTCTCTCTCTTTCTGTCCCTGTCCCCGTCGCTCTCTCTTTGTCTCTCTCCCTGTCCCTGTCCCCGTCGCTCTCTCTCTTTGTCTCTCTCCCTGTCCCCGTCGCTCTCTCTCTTTGTCTCTCTCCCTGTCCCTGTCCCCGTCGCTCTCTCTCTTTGTCTCTCTCCCTGTCCCCGTCACTCTCTCCCTTTGTCTCTCTCCCTGTCCCTGTCCCCGTCGCTCTCTCTTTTTGTCTCTCTCCCTGTCCCTGTCCCCGTCGATCTCTCTCTTTGACTCTCTCCCTGTCCCTGTCCCCGTCGCTCTCTTTCTTTCTGTCCCTGTCCCCGTCGCTCTCTCTCTTTGTCTCTCTCCCTGTCCCTGTCGCTCTCTTTCTTTCTGTCCCTGTCCCCGTCGCTCTCTCTTTGTCTCTCTCCCTGTCCCGGTCGCTTTCTCTCTTTGTCTCTCTCCCTGTCCCTGTCCCCGTCGCTCTCTCTCTTTGTCTCTCTCCCTGTCCCTGTCCCCGTCGCTCTCTCTCTCTTTCTGTCCCTGTCCCCGTCGCTCTCTCTTTGTCTCTCTCCCTGTCCCTGTCCCCGTCGCTCTCTCTCTTTGTCTCTCTCTCCCTGTCCCTGTGCCCGTCGCTCTCTCTCTTTGTCTCTCTCCCTGTCCCTGTGCCCGTCGCTCTCTCTCTTTGTCTCTCTCCCTGTTCTTGTCCCCGTCGCTCTCTCTCTTTGTCTCTCTCCCTGTCGCGTCGCTCTCTCTCTTTGTCTCTCTCACTGTCCCTGTCGCTCTCTCTCTTTGTCTCTCTCCCTGTCCCTGTCGCTCTCTCTCTTTGTCTCTCTCCCTGTCCCTGTACCCGTCACTCTCTCTCTTTGTCTCTCTCCCTGTCCCTGTCCCCGTCGCTCTCTCTCTTTCTGTCCCTGTCCCCGTCGCTCTCTCTTTGTCTCTCTCCCTGTCCCTGTCCCCGTCGCTCTCTCTTTGTCTCTCTCCCTGTCCCTGTCCCCGTCGCTCTCTCTCTTTGTCTCTCTCCCTGTCCCTGTCCCCGTCGCTCTCTCTTTGTCTCTCTCCCTGTCCCTGTCCCCGTCGCTCTCTCTCTTTGTCTCTCTCCCTGTCCCTGTCCCCGTCGCTCTCTCCCTTGGTCTCTCTCCCTGTCCCCTTCGCTCTCTCTTTGTCTCTCTCCCTGTCCCTGTCCCCGTCGCTCTCTCTCTTTGTCTCTCTCCCTGTCCCTGTCCCCGTCGCTCTCTCTCTTTGTCTCTCTCCCTGTCCCTGTCGCTCTCACTCTTTGTCTCTCTCCCTGTCCCTGACCCCGTCGCTCTCTCTCTTTGTCTCTCTACCTGTCCCGTCGCTCTCTCTCTTTGTCTCTCTCCCTGTCCCCGTTGCTCTCTCTCTTTGTCTCTCTCCCTGTCCCTGTCCCCGTCGCTCTCTCTCTTTGTCTCTCTCCCTGTCCCTGTCCCCGTCGCTCTCTCTCGTTGTCTCTCTCCCTGTCCCTGTCCCCGTCGCTCTCTCCCTTTGTCTCTCTCCCTGTCCCTGTCCCCGTCGCTCTCTTTTTGTCCCTCTCCCTGTCCCTGTCCCCGTCGATCTCTCTCTTTGTCTCTCTCCCTGTCCCTGTCCCCGTCGCTCTCTTTCTTTCTGTCCCTGTCCCCGTCGCTCTCTCTCTTTGTCTCTCTCCCTGTCCCTGTCCCCGTCGCTCTCTTTCTTTCTGTCCCTGTCCCCGTCGCTCTCTCTCTTTGTCTCTCTCCCTGTCCCTGTCCCCGTCGCTCTCTCTCTCTCTTTCTGTCCCTGTCCCCGGCTCTCTCTCTCTCTCTTTCCGTCCCTGTCTCTCTCTCTCTTTCTGTCCCTGTCCGTCTCGCTCTCTTTCTGTCCGTCTCTCTCTCTTTCTGTCCGTCTCTCTCTCTTTCTGTCCGTCTCTCTCTCTTTCTGTCCGTCTCTCTCTCTTTCTGTCCGTCTCTCTCTCTTTCTGTCCGTCTCTCTCTCTTTCTGTCCATCTCTCTCTCTCTCTCTTTCTGTCCCTGTCTCTCTCTCTCTCTCTTTCTGTCCCTGTCTCTCTCTCTCTCTCTCTCTTTCTGTCCCTGTCTCTCTCTCTCTCTCTCTTTCTGTCCCTGTCTCTCTCTCTCTCTCTTTCTGTCCCTGTCTCTCTCTCTCTCTCTCTCTCTTTGTGTCCCTGTCCCCGGCTCTCTCTCTCCCTGTCCCTGTCCCCGGCTCTCTCTCTCCCTGTCCCAGACCCCGGCTCTATCGCCCTGTCCCTGTCCCCGGCTCTCTCTCCCTGTCCCTGTCCCCGGCTCTCTCTCCCTGTCCCTGGCTCTCTCTCCCTGTCCCAGACCCCGGCTCTCTCTCCCTGTCCCTGTCCCCCTCTCCCTCTCAGTCCCTGTCCCCGGCTCTCTCTCCCTGTCGCTGTCCCTGGCTCTCTCTCCCTCTCCATGTCCCCGGATCTCTCTCCCTCTCACGCCCTGTCCCCGTCCCTCTCTTTCCCAGTCCCTCGCTCTCATCCCGTCCCTCGCTCTCATCCCGTCCCTCGCTCTCATCCCGTCCCTCACTCTCTCTCCCTCTCCCTGTCCTGGTCCCTGTCCCCAGCTCTCTCTCCCTCTCCCTGTCCCGCCCTGTCCCTCACTCTCCGTCCGTCCCTCTCTCTGTCTGTCTGTCCCTGTCCCTGGCTCTCTCTCTCTCCCTCTCCCTGTCCCTGTCCCCGGCTCTCTCTCCTTCTCCCTGTCCCCGGCTCTCTTCCCTCTACCACTCCCCGGCTTTCTCTCCCTGTCCCTGTCCCCGGCACTCTCGCCCTCTCCCTGTCCCTGTCCCCGGCTCTCTCTCCCACTCCCTGGCCCCGGCTCACTCTCCCTCTCCCTGTCCCTGTCCGAGGCTCCCTCTCCGTCTCCCTGTCCCTGTCCCCGGCTCTCTCTCCCTCTCAGTCCCTGTCCCCGGCTCTCTCTCCCTCTCCTTGTCCCTGTCACCGACTCTCTCTCCCTCTCCCTGTGCCTGCCCTCGTCTCTCTCGCCCTCTCCCTCTCCTTGTCCCTGTCCCCGGCTCACTCTCCCTCTCCCTGTCACTCTCCCCCTGTCCCTCTGTCCCCCTGTCCCTCTGTCCCCGGCTCTCTCTCACTCTCTCTGTCCGTGGCTCTCACTCTCTCTCACGCACTGTCCCTGTCCCTCTCTCTCATCCTGTCCCTCTCTCGCCCTGTCCACGGTCCTCTTGCCCTGTCCCTGTCCCTGGCTCTCTCTCCCTACCCGGGGCCCTGGCTCTCCCTCCCTCTCCCTGTCCCTGTCTTGCCCTGTCCCCGGCTCACTCTCCCTCTCCCTGTCCCTGTCCGAGGCTCCCTCTCCGTCTCCCTGTCCCTGTCCCCGGCTCTCTCTCCCTCTCAGTCCCTGTCGCCGGCTCTCTCCCCCTCTCCTTGTCCCTGTCACCGGCTCTCTCTCCCTCTCCCTGTGCCTGCCCCCGGCTCTCTCGCCCTCTCCCTCTCCTTGTCCCTGTCCCCGGCTCACTCTCCCTCTCCCTGTCACTCTCCCCCTGTCCCTCTGTCCCCGGCTCTCTCTCCCTCTCCCTGTCCATGGCTCTCACTCTCTCTCACACCCTGTCCCTGTCCCTCTCTCTCATCCTGTCCCTCTCTCGCCCTGTCCCCATCGCTCTCTCTGTCTCTCTCCCTGTCCCTGTCCCCGTCGCTCTCTCTCTCTTTCTGTCCCTGTCCCCGTCACTCTCTCTCTCTTTCTGTCCCTGTCCCCATCGCTCTCTCTTTGTCTCTCTCCCTGTCCCTGTCCCCGTCGCTCTCTCTCTTTGTCTCTCTCCCTCTCCCTGTGCCCGTCGCTCTCTCTCTTTGTCTCTCTCCCTGTCCTTGACCCCGTCACTCTCTCTCTTTGTCTCTCTCCCTGTCCCGTCGCTCTCTCTCTTTGTCTCTCTCTCTTTGTCCCTCTCCCTGTCCCTGTCGCACTCTCTCTTTGTCTCTCTCCCTGTCCCCGTCACTCTCTCTCTTTGTCTCTCTCCCTGTCCCTGTCCCCGTCGCTCTCTCTCTTTCTGTCCCTGTCCCCATCGCTCTCTCTTTGTCTCTCTCCCTGTCCCTGTCCCCGTCGCTCTCTCTCTTTGTCTCTCTCCCTGTCCCTGTCCCCGTCGCTCTCTCACTTTGTCTCCCTCCCTGTCCCTGTCCCCGTCGCTCTCTCTCTCTCCCTGTCCATGTCCCCGTCGCTCTCTCTCTTTGTCTCTCTCCCTGTCCCCGTCGCTCTCTCCCTTTGTCACTCTCCCTGTCGCCTTCGCTCTCTCTTTGTCTCTCTCCCTGTCCCTGTCCCCGTCGCTCTCTCTCTTTGTCCCTCTCCCTGTCCCTGTCCCCGTCGCTCTCTCTCTTTGTCTCTCTCCCTGTCCCTGTCGCTCTCTCTCTTTGTCTCTCTCCCTGTCCCTGTCCCCGTCGCTCTCTCTCTTTGTCTCTCTCCCTGTCCCTGTCCCATCGCTCTCTCTCTTTGTCTCTCTCCCAGTCCCCGTCGCTCTCTCTCTTTGTCTCTCTCCCTGTCCCTGTCGCTCTCTCTCTTTGTCTCTCTCCCTGTCCCTATCCCCGTCGCTCTCTCTCTTTATCTCTCTCGCTGTCCCCGTCGCTCTCTCTTTGTCTCTCTCCCTGTCCCTGTCCCCGTCGCTCTCTCTCTTTGTCTCTCTCCCTCTCCCTGTGCCCGTCGCTCTCTCTCTTTGTCTCTCTCCCTGTCCTTGACCCCGTCGCTCTCTCTCTTTGTCTCTCTCCCTGTCCCGTCGCTCTCTCTCTTTGTCCCTCTCCCTTTCCCTGTCGCACTCTCTCTTTGTCTCTCTCCCTGTCCCCGTCACTCTCTCTCTTTGTCTCTCTCTCTGTCCCTGTCCCCGTCGCTCTCTCTCTTTCTGTCGCTGTCCCCGTCGCTCTCTCTTTGTCTCTCTCCCTGTCCCTGTCCCCGTCGCTCTCTCTCTTTGTCTCTCTCCCTGTCCATGTCCCCGTCGCTCTCTCTCTTTGTCTCTCTCCCTGTCCCCGTCGCTCTCTCCCTTTGTCTCTCTCCCTGTCGCCTTCGCTCTCTCTTTGTCTCTCTCCCTGTCCCTGTCCCCGTCGCTCTCTCTCTTTGTCCCTCTCCCTGTCCCTGTCCCCGTCGCTCACTCTCTTTGTCTCTCTCCCTGTCCCCGTCGCTCTCTCTCTTTGACTCTCTCCCTGTCCCCGTCGCTCTCTCTCTTTGTCTCTCTCCCTGTCCCTGTCGCTCTCTCTCTTTGTCTCTCTCCCTGTCCCTGTCCCCGTCGCTCTCTCTCTTTGTCTCTCTCGCTGTCCTTGTCGCACTCTCTCTTTGTCTGTCTCCCTGACCCTGTCCCCGTCGCTCTCTCTCTTGTTCTCTCTCCTTGTACCTGTCCCCGTCGCTCACTCTCTTTTTCTCTCTCCCTGTCCCCGTCGCTCTCTCTCTTTGTCTCTCTCCCTGACCCTATCGCCGTCGCTCTCTCTCTTTGTCTCCCTCCCTGTCCCTGTCCCCGTCGCACTCTCTCTCTTTCTGTCCCTGTTCCAGTCGCTCTAACTCTTTGTCTCTCTCCCTGTCCCCGCCGCTCTCTCTCTTTGTCTCTTTCCCTGTCCCCGTCGCTCTCTCTCTTTGTCTCTCTCCCTGTCCCCGTCGCTCTCTCTCTTTGTCTCTCTCCCCGTCCCCGTCGCTCTCTCTCTTTGTCTCTCTCCCTGTCCCCGTCGCTCTCTCTCTTTCTCTCTCCCTGTCCCCGTCGCTCTCTCTCTTTGTCTCTCTCCCTGTCGCCGTCGCTCTCTCTCTGTCTCTCTCCCTGTCCCCGTCGCTCTCTCTCTTTGTCTCTCTCCCTGTCCCCGTCGCTCTCTCTCTTTGTCTCTCTCCCTGTCCCCGTCGCTCTCTCTCTTTGTCTCTCTCCCTGTCCCCGTCGCTCTCTCTCTTTGTCTCTCTCCCTGTCCCCGTAGCTCTCTCTCTTTGTCTCTCTCCCTGTCCCTGTCGCTCTCTCTCTTTGTCTCTCTCCCTGTCCCTATCCCCGTCGCTCTCTCTCTTTGTCTCTCTCGCTGTCCCCGTCGCTCTCTCTTTGTCTCTCTCCCTGTCCCTGTCCCCGTCGCTCTCTCTCTTTGTCTCTCTCCCTCTCCCTGTGCCCGTCGCTCTCTCTCTTTGTCTCTCTCCCTGTCCTTGACCCCGTCGCTCTCTCTCTTTGTCTCTCTCCCTGTCCCGTCGCTCTCTCTCTTTGTCCCTCTCCCTTTCCCTGTCGCACTCTCTCTTTGTCTCTCTCCCTGTCCCCGTCACTCTCTCTCTTTGTCTCTCTCTCTGTCCCTGTCCCTCTCTCTCTTTCTGTCCCTGTCCCCGTCGCTCTCTCTTTGTCTCTCTCCCTGTCCCTGTCCCCGTCGCTCTCTCTCTGTCTCTCTCCCTGTCCCTGTCCCCGTCGCTCTCTCACTTTGTCTCCCTCCCTGTCCCTGTCCCCGTCGCTCTCTCTCTTTGTCTCTCTCCCTGTCCATGTCCCCGTCGCTCTCTCTCTTTGTCTCTCTCCCTGTCCCCGTCGCTCTCTCTCTTTGTCTCTCTCCCTGTCCCCGTCGCTCTCTCTCTTTCTCTCTCCCTGTCCCCGTCGCTCTCTCTCTTTGTCTCTCTCCCTGTCGCCGTCGCTCTCTCTCTGTCTCTCTCCCTGTCCCCGTCGCTCTCTCTCTTTGTCTCTCTCCCTGTCCCCGTCGCTCTCTCTCTTTGTCTCTCTCCCTGTCCCCGTCGCTCTCTCTCTTTGTCTCTCTCACTGTCCCCGTCGCTCTCTCTCTTTGTCTCTCTCCCAGACCCTATCGCCGTCGCTGTCTCTCTTTGTCTCTCTCCCTGTCCCCGTCGCTCTCTCTCTTTGTCTCTCTCCCTGTCCCCGTCGCTCTCTCTCTTTGTCTCTCTCCCTGTCCCCGTAGCTCTCTCTCTTTGTCTCTCTCCCTGTCCTTGTCCCCGTCGCTCTCTCTCTTTGTCTCTCTCCCTGTCCCCGTCCCCGTCGCTCTCTCTCTTTGTCTCTCTCCCCGTCCCCGTCGCACTCTCTCTTTGTCTCTCTCCCTGACCCTATCGCCGTCGCTCTCTCTCTTTGTCTCTCTGCCTGTTCCTGCCCCCGTCGCTCTCTCTCTTTTTCTCTCTCCCTGTCCCGTCGCTCTCTTTGTCTCTCTCCCTGTCCCCCTCGCTCTCTCTCTTGGTCTCTCTCCCTGTCCCGGTCGCTTTCTCTCTTTGTCTCTCTCCCTGTCCCTGTCCCCGTCGCTCTCTCTCTTTGTCTCTCTCCCTGTCCCTGTCCCAGTCGCTCTCTCCCTTTGCCTCTCTCCCTGTCCCTGTGCCCGTCGCTCTCTCTCTTTGTCTCTCTCCCTGTCCTTGTCCCCGTCGCTCTCTCTCTTTGTCTCTCTCCCTGTCCCTGTCGCACTCTCTCTTTGTCTCTCTCCCTGTCCCCGTCACTCTCTCTCTTTGTCTCTCTCCCTGTCCCTGTCCCTGTCCGCGTCGCTCTCTCTCTTTCTGTCCCTGTCCCCGTCGCTCTCTCTTTGTCTCTCTCCCTGTCCCTGTCCCCGTCGCTCTCTCTCTGTCTCTCTCCCTGTCCATGTCCCCGTCGCTCTCTCACTTTGTCTCCCTCCCTGTCCCTGTCCCCGTCGCTCTCTCTCTTTGTCTCTCTCCCTGTCCATGTCCCCGTCGCTCTCTCTCTTTGTCTCTCTCCCTGTCCCCGTCGCTCTCTCCCTTTGTCTCTCTCCCTGTCGCCTTCGCTCTCTCTTTGTCTCTCTCCCTGTCCCTGTCCCCGTCGCTCTCTCTCTTTGTCCCTCTCCCTGTCCCTGTCCCCGTCGCTCTCTCTCTTTGTCTCTCTCCCTGTCCCTGTCGCTCTCTCTCTTTGTCTCTCTCCTTGTACCTGTCCCCGTCGCTCACTCTCTTTGTCTCTCTCCCTGTCCCCGTCGCTCTCTCTCTTTGACTCTCTCCCTGTCCCCGTCGCTCTCTTTGTCTCTCTCCCTGTCCCTGTCGCTCTCTCTCTTTGTCTCTCTCCCTGTCCCTGTCCCCGTCGCTCTCTCTCTTTGTCTCTCTCGCTGTCCTTGTCGCACTCTCTCTTTGTCTGTCTCCCTGTCCCTGTCCCCGTCGCTCTCTCTCTTGTTCTCTCTCCTTGTACCTGTCCCCGTCGCTCACTCTCTTTTTCTCTCTCCCTGTCCCCGTCGCTCTCTCTCTTTGTCTCTCTCCCTGACCCTATCGCCGTCGCTCTCTCTCTTTGTCTCCCTCCCTGTCCCTGTCCCCGTCGCTCTCTCTCTCTTTCTGTCCCTGTTCCAGTCGCTCTAACTCTTTGTCTCTCTCCCTGTCCCCGCCGCTCTCTCTCTTTGTCTCTTTCCCTGTCCCCGTCGCTCTCTCTCTTTGTCTCTCTCCCTGTCCCAGTCGCTCTCTCTCTTTGTCTCTCTCCCCGTCCTCGTCCCTCTCTCTCTTTGTCTCTCTCCCTGTCCCCGTCGCTCTCTCTCTTTCTCTCTCCCTGTCCCCGTCGCTCTCTCTCTTTGTCTCTCTCCCTGTCGCCGTCGCTCTCTCTCTGTCTCTCTCCCTGTCCCCGTCGCTCTCTCTCTTTGTCTCTCTCCCTGTCCCCGTCGCTCTATCTCTTTGTCTCTCTCACTGTCCCCGTCGCTCTCTCTCTTTGTCTCTCTCCCTGTCCCCGTCGCTCTCTCTCTTTGTTTCTCTCCCTGTCCCCGTCGCACTCTCTCTTTCTCTCTCTCCCTGTCCCCGTCGCTCTCTCTCTTTGTCTCTCTCCCTGTCCCTGTCGCTCTCTCTCTTTGTCTCTTTCCCTGTCCCCGTCGCTCTCTCTCTTTGTCTCTCTCCCTGTCCCTGTCGCTCTCTCTCTTTGTCTCTCTCCCAGACCCTATCGCCGTCGCTGTCTCTCTTTGTCTCTCTCCCTGTCCCCGTCGCTCTCTCTCTTTGTCTCTCTCCCTGTCCCCGTCGCTCTCTCTCTTTGTCTCTCTCCCTGTCCCCGTAGCTCTCTCTCTTTGTCTCTCTCCCTGTCCTTGTCCCCGTCGCTCTCTCTCTTTGTCTCTCTCCCTGTCCCCGTCCCCGTCGCTCTCTCTCTTTGTCTCTCTCCCCGTCCCCGTCGCTCTCTCTCTTTGTCTCTCTCCCTGACCCTATCGCCGTCGCTCTCTCTCTTTGTCTCTCTGCCTGTCCCTGCCCCCGTCGCTCTCTCTCTTTTTCTCTCTCCCTGTCCCGTCGCTCTCTTTGTCTCTCTCCCTGTCCCCCTCGCTCTCTCTCTTGGTCTCTCTCCCTGTCCCGGTCGCTTTCTCTCTTTGTCTCTCTCCCTGTCCCTGTCCCCGTCGCTCTCTCTCTTTGTCTCTCTCCCTGTCCCTGTCCCAGTCGCTCTCTCTCTTTGCCTCTCTCCCTGTCCCTGTGCCCGTCGCTCTCTCTCTTTGTCTCTCTCCCTGTCCTTGTCCCCGTCGCTCTCTCTCTTTGTCTCTCTCCCTGTCCCTGTCGCACTCTCTCTTGGTCTCTCTCCCTGTCCCCGTCACTCTCTCTCTTTGTCTCTCTCCCTGTCCCTGTCCCCGTCGCTCTCTCTCTTTCTGTCCCTGTCCCCGTCGCTCTCTCTTTGTCTCTCTCCCTGTCCCTGTCCCCGTCGCTCTCTCTCTTTGTCTCTCTCCCTGTCCCTGTCCCCGTCGCTCTCTCACTTTGTCTCCCTCCCTGTCCCTGTCCCCGTCGCTCTCTCTCTTTGTCTCTCTCCCTGTCCATGTCCCCGTCGCTCTCTCTCTTTGTCTCTCTCCCTGTCCCTGTCCCCGTCGCTCTCTCCCTTTGTCTCTCTCCCTGTCCCCTTTGCTCTCTCTTTGTCTCTCTCCCTGTCCCTGTCCCCCTCGCTCTCTCTCTTTGTCCCTCTCCCTGTCCCTGTCCCCGTCGCTCTCTCTCTTTGTCTCTCTCCCTGTCCCTGTCGTTCTCTCTCTTTGTCTCTCTCCCTGTCCCTGTCCCCGTCGCTCTCTCTCTTTGTCTCTCTCCCTGTCCCTGTCCCCATCGCTCTCTCTCTTTGTCTCTCTCCCTGTCCCGTCGCTCTCTCTCTTTGTCTCTCTCCCTGTCCCCGTCGCTCTCTCTCTTTGTCTCTCTCCCTGTCCCCGTCGCTCTCTCTCTTTGTCTCTCTCCCTGTCCCTGTCGCTCTCTCTCTTTGTCTCTCTCCCTGTCCCTGTCCCCGTCGCTCTCTCTCTTTGTCTCTCTCGCTGTCCTTGTCGCACTCTCTCTTTGTCTGTCTCCCTGTCCCTGTCCCCGTCGCTCTCTCTCTTGTTCTCTCTCCTTGTACCTGTCCCCGTCGCTCACTCTCTTTTTCTCTCTCCCTGTCCCCGTCGCTCGCTCTCTTTGTCTCTCTCCCTGACCCTATCGCCGTCGCTCTCTCTCTTTGTCTCCCTCCCTGTCCCTGTCCCCGTCGCTCTCTCTCTCTTTCTGTCCCTGTTCCAGTCGCTCTAACTCTTTGTCTCTCTCCCTGTCCCCGCCGCTCTCTCTCTTTGTCTCTTTCCCTGTCCCCGTCGCTCTCTCTCTTTGTCTCTCTCCCTGTCCCCGTCGCTCTCTCTCTTTGTCTCTCTCCCCGTCCCCGTCGCTCTCTCTCTTTGTCTCTCTCCCCGTCCCCGTCGCTCTCTCTCTTTCTCTCTCCCTGTCCCCGTCGCTCTCTCTCTTTGTCTCTCTCCCTGTCGCCGTCGCTCTCTCTCTGTCTCTCTCCCTGTCCCCGTCGCTCTCTCTCTTTGTCTCTCTCCCTGTCCCCGTCGCTCTCTCTCTTTGTCTCTCTCCCTGTCCCCGTCGCTCTCTCTCTTTGTCTCTCTCCCTGTCCCCGTCGCTCTCTCTCTTTGTCTCTCTCACTGTCCCCGTCGCTCTCTCTCTTTGTCTCTCTCCCTGTCCCCGTCGCTCTCTCTCTTTGTCTCTCTCCCTGTCCCCGTCGCACTCTCTCTTTCTCTCTCTCCCTGTCCCCGTCGCTCTCTCTCTTTGTCTCTCTCCCTGTCCCTGTCGCTCTCTCTCTTTGTCTCTTTCCCTGTCCCCGTCGCTCTCTCTCTTTGTCTCTCTCCCTGTCCCTGTCGCTCTCTCTCTTTGTCTCTCTCCCAGACCCTATCGACGTCGCTGTCTCTCTTTGTCTCTCTCCCTGTCCCCGTCGCTCTCTCTCTTTGTCTCTCTCCCTGTCCCCGTCGCTCTCTCTCTTTGTCTCTCTCCCTGTCCCCGTAGCTCTCTCTCTTTGTCTCTCTCCCTGTCCTTGTCCCCGTCGCTCTCTCTCTTTGTCTCTCTCCCTGTCCCCGTCCCCGTCGCTCTCTCTCTTTGTCTCTCTCCCCGTCCCCGTCGCTCTCTCTCTTTGTCTCTCTCCCTGACCCTATCGCCGTCGCTCTCTCTCTTTGTCTCTCTGCCTGTCCCTGCCCCCGTCGCTCTCTCTCTTTTTCTCTCTCCCTGTCCCGTCGCGCTCTTTGTCTCTCTCCCTGTCCCCCTCGCTCTCTCTCTTGGTCTCTCTCCCTGTCCCGGTCGCTTTCTCTCTTTGTCTCTCTCCCTGTCCCTGTCCCCGTCGCTCTCTCTCTTTGTCTCTCTCCCTGTCCCTGTCCCCGTCGCTCTCTCTCTTTGCCTCTCTCCCTGTCCCTGTGCCCGTCGCTCTCTCTCTTTGTCTCTCTCCCTGTCCTTGTCCCCGTCGCTCTCTCTCTTTGTCTCTCTCCCTGTCCCTGTCGCACTCTCTCTTTGTCTCTCTCCCTGTCCCCGTCACTCTCTCTCTTTGTCTCTCTCCCTGTCCCTGTCCCCGTCGCTCTCTCTCTTTCTGTCCCTGTCCCCGTCGCTCTCTCTTTGTCTCTCTCCCTGTCCCTGTCCCCGTCGCTCTCTCTCTTTGTCTCTCTCCCTGTCCCTGTCCCCGTCGCTCTCTCACTTTGTCTCCCTCCCTGTCCCTGTCCCCGTCGCTCTCTCTCTTTGTCTCTCTCCCTGTCCATGTCCCCGTCGCTCTCTCTCTTTGTCTCTCTCCCTGTCCCTGTCCCCGTCGCTCTCTCCCTTTGTCTCTCTCCCTGTCCCCTTCGCTCTCTCTTTGTCTCTCTCCCTGTCCCTGTCCCCGTCGCTCTCTCTCTTTGTCCCTCTCCCTGTCCCTGTCCCCGTCGCTCTCTCTCTTTGTCTCTCTCCCTGTCCCTGTCGCTCTCTCTCTTTGTCTCTCTCCCTGTCCCTGTCCCCGTCGCTCTCTCTCTTTGTCTCTCTCCCTGTCCCTGTCCCCATCGCTCTCTCTCTTTGTCTCTCTCCCTGTCCCGTCGCTCTCTCTCTTTGTCTCTCTCCCTGTCCCCGTCGCTCTCTCTCTTTGTCTCTCTCCCTGTCCCCGTCGCTCTCTATCTTTGTCTCTCTCCCTGTCCCTGTCGCTCTCTCTCTTTGTCTCTCTCCCTGTCCCTGTCCCCGTCGCTCTCTCTCTTTGTCTCTCTCCCTGTCCTTGTCGCACTCTCTCTTTGTCTCTCTCCCTGTCCCTGTCCCCGTCGCTCTCTCTCTTGTTCTCTCTCCTTATACCTGTCCCCGTCGCTCTCTCTCTTTGTCTCTCTCCCTGTCCCCGTCGCTCTCTCTCTTTGTCTCTCTCCCTGACCCTATCGCCGTCGCTCTCTCTCTTTGTCTCCCTCCCTGTCCCTGTCGCCGTCGCTCTCTCTCTCTTTCTGTCCCTGTTCCAGTCGCTCTCACTCTTTGTCTCTCTCCCTGTCCCCGCCGCTCTCTCTCTTTGTCTCTTTCCCTGTCCCCGTCGCTCTCTCTCTTTGTCTCTCTCCCTGTCCCCGTCGCTCTCTCTCTTTGTCTCTCTCCCGGTCCCCGTCGCTCTCTCTCTTTGTCTCTCTCCCGGACCCCGTCGCTCTCTCTCTTTGTCTCTCTCCCTGTCCCCGTCGCTCTCTCTCTTTCTCTCTCCCTGTCCCCGTCGCGCTCTCTCTTTGTCTCTCTCCCTGTCGCCGTCGCTCTCTCTCTTTGTCTCTCTCCCTGTCGCCGTCGCTCTCTCTCTTTGTCTCTCTCCCTGTCCCCGTCGCTCTCTCTCTTTGTCTCTCTCCGTGTCCCCGTCGCTCTCTCTCTTTGTCTCTCTCCCTGTCCCCGTCGCTCTCCCTCTTTGTCTCTCTCCCTGTCCCCGTCGCTCTCTCTCTTTGTCTCTCTCCCTGTCCCCGTCGCTCTCTCTCTTTGTCTCTCTCAATGTCCCCGTCGCTCTCTCTCTTTGTCTCTCTCCCTGTCCCCGTCGCTCTCTCTCTTTGTCTCTCTCCCTGTCCCCGTCGCACTCTCTCTTTCTCTCTCTCCCTGTCCCCGTCGCTCTCTCTCTTTGTCTCTCTCCCTGTCCCTGTCGCTCTCTCTCTTTGTCTCTTTCCCTGTCCCCGTTGCTCTCTCTCTTTGTCTCTCTCCCTGTCCCTGTCGCTCTCTCTCTTTGTCTCTCTCCCTGACCCTATCGCCGTCGCTGTCTCTCTTTGTCTCTCTCCCTGTCCCCGTTGCTCTCTCTCTTGGTCTCTCTCCCTGTCCCCGTCGCTCTCTCTCTTTGTCTCTCTCCCTGTCCCCGTAGCTCTCTCTCTTTGTCTATCTCCCTGTCCTTGTCCCCGTCGCTCTCTCTCTTTGTCTCTCTCCCTGTCCCCGTCGCTCTCTCTCTTTGTCTCTCTCCCCGTCCCCGTCGCTCTCTCTCTTTGTCTCTCTCCCTGACCCTATCGCCGTCACTCTCTCTCTTTGTCTCTCTCCCTGTCCCTGTCCCCGTCGCTCTCTCTCTTTTTCTCTCTCCCTGTCCCGTCGCTCTCTTTGTCTCTCTCCCTGTCCCCCTCGCTCTCTCTCTTGGTCTGTCTTCCTGTCCCGGTCGCTTTCTCTCTTTGTCTCTCTCCCTGTCCCTGTCCCCGTCACTCTCTCTCTTTGTCTCTCTCACTGTCCCTGTCCCCGTCGCTCTCTCTCTTTGCCTCTCTCCCTGTCGCTGTGCCCGTCGCTCTCTCTCTTTGTCTCTCTCCCTGTCCTTGTCCCCGTCGCTCTCTCTCTTTGTCTCTCTCCCTGTCCCGTCGCTCTCTCTCTTTGTCTCTCTCCCTATCCCCATCGCTCTCTCTCTTTGTCTCTCTCCCTGTCCCTGTCGCTCTCTCTCTTTGTCTCTCTCCCTGTCCCTGTCCCCCTCGCTCTCTCTCTTTGTCTCTCTCCCTGACCCTGTCCCCGTCGCTCTCTCTATTTCTGTCCCTGTCCCCGTCGCTCTCTCTTTGTCTCTCTCCCTGTCCCTGTCCCCGTCGCTCTCTCTCTTTGTCTTTCTCCCTGTCCCTGTCCCCGTCGCTCTCTCTCTTTGTCTCTCTCCCTGTCCCTGTCCCCGTCGCTCTCTCTCTTTGTCTCTCTCCCTGTCCCTGTCCCCGTCGCTCTCTCCCTTTGTCTCTCTCCCTGTCCCCTTCGCTCTCTCTTTGTCTCTCTCCCTGTCCCCGTCGCACTCTCTCTTTCTCTCTCTCCCTGTCCCCGTCGCTCTCTCTCTTTGTCTCTCTCCCTGTTCCTGTCGCTCTCTCTCTTTGTCTCTTTCCCTGTCCCCGTCGCTCTCTCTTTTTGTCTCTCTCCCTGTCCCTGTGCCCGTCGCTCTCTCTCTTTGTCTCTCTCCCTGTCCTTGTCCCCGTCGCTCTCTCTCTTTGTCTCTCTCCCTGTCCCGTCGCTCTCTCTCTTTGTCTCTCTCCCTGTCCCTGTCGCACTCTCTCTTTGTCTCTCTACCTGTCCCCGTCACTCTCTCTCTTTGTATCTCTCCCTTTCCCTGTCCCCGTCGCTCTCTCTCTTTCTGTCCCTGTCCCCGTCGCTCTCTCTTTGTCTCTCTCCCTGTCCCTGTCCCCGTCGCTCTCTCTCTTTGTCTCTCTCCCTGTCCCTGTCCCCGTCGCTCTCTCACGTTGTCTCCCTCCCTGTCCCTGTCCCCGTCGTTCTCTCTCTTTGTCTCTCTCCCTGTCCATGTCCCCGTCGCTCTCTCTCTTTGTCTCTCTCCCTGTCCCTGTCCCCGTCGCTCTCTCCCTTTGTCTCTCTCCCTGTCCCCTTCGCTCTCTCTTTGTCTCTCTCCCTGTCCCTGTCCCCGTCGCTCTCTCTCTTTGTCCCTCTCCCTGTCACTGTCCCCGTTGCTCTCTCTCTTTGTCTCTCTCCCTGTCCCTGTCGCTCTCTCTCTTTGTCTCTCTCCCTGTCCCTGTCCCCGTCACTCTCTCTCTTTGTCTCTCTCCCTGTCCCTGTCCCCATCGCTCTCTCTCTTTGTCTCTCTCCCTGTCCCGTCGCTCTCTATCTTTGTCTCTCTCCCTGTCCCCGTCGCTCTCTCTCTTTGTCTCTCTCCCTGTCCCCGTCGCTCTCTCTCTTTGTCTCTCTCCCTGTCCCTGTCGCTCTCTCTCTTTGTCTCTCTCCCTGTCCCTGTCCCCGTCGCTCTCTCTCTTTGTCTCTCTCCCTGTCCTTGTCGCACTCTCTCTTTGTCTCTCTCCCTGTCCCTGTCCACGTCGCTCTCTCTCTGTCTCTCTCCCTGTCCCTGTCCCCGTCGCTCTCTCTCTCTTTCTGTCCCTGTCCCCGTCACTCTCTCTCTCTTTCTGTCCCTGTCCCCGTCGCTCTCTATGTCTCTCTCCCTGTCCCCGTCGCTCTCTCTCTTTGTCTCTCTCCCTGTCCCTGTCCCCGTCGCTCTCTCTCTTTGTCTCTCTCCCTGTCCCTGTGCCCGTCGCTCTCTCTCTTTGTCTCTCTCCCTGTCCTTGTCTCCGTCGCTCTCTCTCTTTGTCTCTCTCCCTGTCCCGTCGCTCTCTCTCTTTGTCTCTCTCCCTGTCCCCGTCGCTCGCTCTCTTTGTCTCTCTCCCTGTCCCTGTCGCTCTCTCTCTTTGTCTCTCTCCCTGTCCCCGTCACTCTCTCTCTTTGTCTCTCTCCCTGTCCCTGTCCCCGTCGCTCTCTCTCTTTCTGTCCCTGTCCCCGTCGCTCTCTCTTTGTCTCTCTCCCTGTCCCTGTCCCCGTCGCTCTCTCTCTTTGTCTCTCTCCCTGTCCCTGTCCCTGTCCCCGTCGCTCTCTCTCTTTGTCTCTCTCCCTGTCCCTGCTGCTCTCTCTCTTTGTCTCTCTCCCTGTCCCTTTCCCCGTCGCTCTCTCCCTTTGTCTCTCTCCCTGTCCCCTTCGCTCTCTCTTTGTCTCTCTCCCTGTCCCTGTCCCCGTCGCTCTCTCTCTTTGTCCCTCTCCCTGTCCCTGTCCCCGTCGCTCTCTCTCTTTGTCTCTCTCCCTGTCCCTGTCGCTCTCTCTCTTTGTCTCCCTCCCTGTCCCTGTCCCCGTCGCTCTCTCTCTTCGTCTCTCTCCCTGTCCCTGTCCCCATCGCTCTCTCTCTTTGTCTCTCTCCCTGTCCCGTCGCTCTCTCTCTCTTTGTCTCTCTCCCTGTCCCCGTCGCTCTCTCTCTTTGTCTCTCTCCCTGTCCCTGTCGCTCTCTCTCTTTGTCTCTCTCCCTGTCCCTGTCGCTCTCTATCTTTGTCTCTCTCCCTGTCCCTGTCCCCGTCGCTCTCTCTCTTTGTCACTCTCCCTGTCCCTGTCCCCGTCGCTCTCTCTCTCTTTCTGTCCCTGTCCCTGTCGCTCTCTCTTTCCCTCTCTCCCTGTCCCTGTCCCCGTCGCTCTCTATCTTTGTCTCTCTCATTGTCCCTGTCCCCGTCACTCTCTCTCTTTGTCTCTCTCCCTGTCCCTGTCCCCGTCGCTCTCTTTCTTTCTGTCCCTGTCCCCGTCGCTCTCTCTCTTTGTCTCTCTCCCTGTCCCTGTCCCCGTCACTCTCTTTCTTTCTGTCCCTGTCCCCGTCGCTCTCTCTCTTTGTCTCTCTCCCTGTCCCTGTCCCCGTCGCTCTCTCTCTTTGTCTCTCTCCCTGTCCCTGTCCCCGTCGCTCTCTCCCTTTGTCTCTCTCCCTGTCCCTGTCCCCGTCGCTCTCTCTTTTTGTCTCTCCCCCTGTCCCTGTCCCCGTCGCTCTCTCTCTTTGTCTCTCTCCCTGTCCCTGTCCCCGTCGCTCTCTTTCTTTCTGTCCCTGTCCCCATCGCTCTCTCTCTTTGTCTCTCTCCCTGTCCTTGTCCCCGTCGCTCTCTCTCTTTGTCTCTCTCCCTGTCCCGTCGCTCTCTCTCTTTGTCTCTCTCCCTGTCCCCGTCGCTCTCTCTCTTTGTCTCTCTCCCCTTCCCTGTCGCTCTCTCTCTTTGTCTCTCTCCCTGTCCCCGTCACTCTCTCTCTTTGTCTCTCTCCCTGTCCCTGTCCCCGTCGCTCTCTCTCTTTCTGTCCCTGTCCCCGTCGCTCTCTCTTTGTCTCTCTCCCTGTCCCTGTCCCCGTCGCTCTCTCTCTTTGTCTCTCTCCCTGTCCCTGTCCCTGTCGCTCTCTCTTTGGCTCTCTCCCTGTCCCTGTCCCCGTCGCTCTCTCTCTTTGTCCCTCTCCCTGTCCCTGTCCCCGTCGCTTTCTCTCTGTCTCTCTCCCTGTCCCTGTCCCTGTCGCTGTCTCCCTTTGTCTCTCTCCCTGTCCCTGTCCCCGTCGCTCTCTCTCTTTGTCCCTCTCCCTGTCCCTGTCCCCGTCGCTCTCTCTCTTTGTCTCTCACACTGTCCCTGTCGCTCTCTCTCTTTGTCTCTCTCCCTGTCCCTGTCCCCGTCGCTCTCTCTCTTTGTCTCTCTCCCTGTCCCTGTCCCCGTCGCTCTCTCTCTTTGTCTCTCTCCCTGTCCCGTCGCTCTCTCTCTTTGTCTCTCTCCCTGTCCCGTCGCTCTCTCTCTTTGTCTCTCTCCCTGTCCCCGTCGCTCTCTGTCTTTGTCTCTCTCCCTGTCCCCGTCGCTCTCTCTCTTTGTCTCTCTCCCTGTCCCCGTCGCTCTCTCTCTTTGTCTCTCTCCCTGTCCCTGTCCCCGTCGCTCTCTCTCTCTCTTTCTGTCCCTGTCCCCGTCGCTCTCTCTTTGTCTCTCTCGCTGTCCCTGTCCCCGTCGCTCTCTATCTTTGTCTCTCTCACTGTCCCTGTCCCCGTCGCTCTCTCTCTTTGTCTCTTTCCCTGTCCCTGTCCCCGTCGCTCTCTCTCTCTTTCTGTCCCTGTCCCCGTCGCTCTCTCTTTGTCTCTCCCTGTCCCCGTCGCTCTCTCTCTTTGTCTCTCTCCCTGTCCCTGTCCCCGTCGCTCTCTGTCTTTGTCTCTCTCCCTGTCCCTGTCCCCGTCGCTATCTTTGTCTCTCTCACTGTCCCTGTCCCCGTCGCTCTCTCTCTTTGTCTCTCTCCCTGTCCCTGTCGCTCTCTCTCTTTGTCTCTCTCCCTGTCCCTGTCCCCGTCACTCTCTTTGTCTCTCTCCCTGTCCCTGTTCCCGTCGCTCTCTCTCTCTTTCTGTCCCTGTCCCCGTCGCTCTCTCTTTGTCTCTCTCCCTGTCCCTGTCCCCGTCGCTCTCTCTCTTTGCCTCTCTCACTGTCCCTGTCCCCTTCGCTCTCTCTTTGTCTATCTCCCTGTACCTGTCCCTGTCGCTCTCTCTCTTTGTCTCTCTCCCTGTCCCTGTCCCCGTCGCTCTCTCTCTTTGTCTCTCTCCGTCCCGGTCGATCTCTCTCTTTGTCTCTCTCCCTGTCCCTGTCCCCGTCGCTCTCTCTCTGTCTCTCTCCCTGTCCCTGTCCCCGTGGCTCTCTCTCTCTTTCTGTCCCTATCCCCGTCGCTCTCTCTTTGTCTCTCTCCCTGTCCCTGTCCCCGTCGCTCTCTCTCTTTGTCTCTCTCCCTGTCCCCGTCGCTCTCTCTCTTTGTCTCTCTCCCTGTCCCTGTCCCCGTCGCTCTCTCTCTTTGTCTCTCTCCCTGTCCCTGTCCCCGTCGCTCTCTCTCTTTGTCTCTCTCCCTGTCCCGTCGCTCTCTCTCTTTGTCTCTCTCCCTGTCCCGTCGCTCTCTCGCTTTGTCTCTCTCCCTGTCCCCGTCGCTCTCTCTCTTTGTCTCTCTCCCTGTCCCCGTCGCTCTCTCTCTTTGTCTCTCTCCCTGTCCCCGTCGCTCTCTCTCTTTGTCTCTCTCCCTGTCCCTGTCCCCGTCGCTCTCTCTCTCTTTCTGTCCCTGTCCCCGTCGCTCTCTCTTTGTCTCTCTCCCTGTCCCTGTCCCCGTCGCTCTCTATCTTTGTCTCTCTCACTGTCCCTGTCCCCGTCGCTCTCTCTCTTTGTCTCTTTCCCTGTCCCTGTCCCCGTCGCTCTCTCTCTCTTTCTGTCCCTGTTCCCGTCGCTCTCTCTTTGTCTCTCTCCCTGTCCCTGTCCCCGTCGCTCTCTATCTTTGTCTCTCTCACTGTCCCTGTCCCCGTCGCTCTCTATCTTTGTCTCTCTCACTGTCCCTGTCCCCGTCGCTCTCTTTGTCTCTCTCCCTGTCCCTGTCCCCGTCGCTCTCTCTCTTTGTCTCTCTCCCTGTCCCCGTCGCTCTCTCTCTTTGTCTCTCTCCCTGTCCCTGTCCCCGTCGCTCTCTCTCTTTGTCTCTCTCCCTGTCCCTGTCCCCGTCGCTCTCTCTCTTTGTCTCTCTCCCTGTCCCGTCGCTCTCTCTCTTTGTCTCTCTCCCTGTCCCGTCGCTCTCTCTGTCTCTCTCCCTGTCCCCGTCGCTCTCTCTCTTTGTCTCTCTCCCTGTCCCCGTTGCTCTCTCTCTTTGTCTCTCTCCCTGTCCCCATCGCTCTCTCTCTTTGTCTCTCTCCCTGTCCCTGTCCCCGTCGCTCTCTCTCTCTTTCTCTCCCTGTCCCCGTCGCTCTCTCTTTGTCTCTCTCCCTGTCCCTGTCCCCGTCGCTCTCTATCTTTGTCTCTCTCACTGTCCCTGTCCCCGTCGCTCTCTCTCTTTGTCTCTTTCCCCGTCCCTGTCCCCGTCGCTCTCTCTCTCTTTCTGTCCCTGTCCCCGTCGCTCTCTCTTTGTCTCTCTCCCTGTCCCCGTCGCTCTCTCTCTTTGTCTCTCTCCCTGCCCCTGTCCCCGTCGCTCTCTCTCTTTGTCTCTCTCCCTGTCCCTGTCCCGTCGCTCTCTCTCTTTGTCTCTCTCCCTGTCCCCGTCGCTCTCTCTCTTTGTCTCGCTCCCTGTCCCTGTCCCTGTCGCTCTCTCTCTTTGTCTCTCTCCCTGTCCCTGTCCCCGTCGCTCTCTCTCTTTGTCTCTCTCCCTGTCCCTGTCCCGTCGCTCTCTCTCTTTGTCTCTCTCCCTGTCCCGTCGCTCTCTCTTTGTCTCTCTCCCTGTCCCCGTCGCTCTCTCTCTTTGTCTCGCTCCCTGTCCCTGTCCCTGTCGCTCTCTCTCTTTGTCTCTCTCACTGTCCCTGTCCCCGTCGCTCTCTCTCTTTGTCTCTCTCCCTGTCCCTGTCGCTCTCTCTCTTTGTCTCTCTCCCTGTCCCTGTCCCCGTCGCTCTCTTTGTCTCTCTCCCTGTCCCTGTTCCCGTCGCTCTCTCTCTCTTTCTGTCCCTGTCCCCGTCGCTCTCTCTTTGTCTCTCTCCCTGTCCCTGTCCCCGTCGCTCTCTCTCTTTGTCTCTCTCACTGTCCCTGTCCCCTTCGCTCTCTCTTTGTCTATCTCCCTGTCCCTGTCCCCGTCGCTCTCTCTCTTTGTCTCTCTCCCTGTCCCGGTCGATCTCTCTCTTTGTCTCTCTCCCTGTCCCTGTCCCCGTCGCTCTCTCTCTGTCTCTCTCCCTGTCCCTGTCCCCGTGGCTCTCTCTCTCTTTCTGTCCCTGTCCCCGTCGCTCTCTCTTTGTCTCTCTCCCTGTCCCTGTCCCCGTCGCTCTCTCTGTTTGTCTCTCTCCCTGTCCCCGTCGCTCTCTCTCTTTGTCTCTCTCCCTGTCCCTGTCCCCGTCGCTCTCTCTCTTTGTCTCTCTCCCTGTCCCTGTCCCCGTCGCTCTCTCTTTGTCTCTCTCCCTGTACCGTCGCTCTCTCTCTTTGTCTCTCTCCCTGTCCCGTCGCTCTCTCTCTTTGTCTCTCTCCCTGTCCCCGTCGCTCTCTCTCATTGTCTCTCTCCCTGTCCCCGTCGCTCTCTCTCTTTGTCTCTCTCCCTGTCCCTGTCCCCGTCGCTCTCTCTCTCTTTCTGTCCCTGTCCCCGTCGCTCTCTCTTTGTCTCTCTCCCTGTCCCTGTCCCCGTCGCTCTCTATCTTTGTCTCTCTCACTGTCCCTGTCCCCGTCGCTCTCTCTCTTTGTCTCT